>NC_084613.1:58486282-58686282 GCF_033978795.1 Nerophis ophidion
TGCGGCTGTCCTCTCCAGCTTTTCAGCTCCCCCTCTGCAGTCCCCAACGCTGCTAATGAAGAGACAGGTGATTAGATAGCTCGTTCCAGCTGATGTATCCACTCACCTGTCATGTGCTTCCAGCCAGCTCCTGCACATGCCCTGCCTGCAGGTGACGTGTGAACCACGCCCCTTCCACACACTCCCTTGTCTTGCTTCCATGGTTACCCATTAGTTTCACCTGTTCCACGTTTGGACTCACACACCTGTCACCAATCATGTCACTGTTATTTAAAGCCTGTCTTTTCCTGTTGGTCGGGGTGGCGACATTAACTCTGTTGGACTTCTGCTACCGATGTTACCCAGGCTACCATAGTTCCATGCCAAGTGAGTTTTGTCTATTTTTCATGTCACAGTAAGTGTTTTCGTTTTCATGTCCATAGCTTTTGCCCAAGTGCTATTTTATTGTTTTCAAAGCCAAGATTGTTCTCCGCCTTGTGCGCGCCTTTTGTTTGCATCCTTTGTTCCTTTTTTATAGTAATAAGAAATCATCTACCTTCACGTCATCCATCCATACATCCATCCATTTCCTACAGCTTATTCCCTTTGGGGTCGGGGGAAGGGGAGACCGGGTGCTGGTGCCTATCTCAGTTACAATCGGGCGGAAGGCGGTTTACACCCTGGACAAGTCGCTACCTCATCACAGGGCCAACACAGATAGACAGACAACATTCACACTCACATTCACACACTGGGGCCATTTTAGTGTTGCCAATCAACCTATCCCCAGGTGCATGTCTTTGGAGGTGGGAGGAAGCCGGAGTACCCGGAGGGAACCCACGCATTCACGGGGAGAACATGCAAACTCCACACAGAAAGATCCTGAGCCCGGGATTGAACCCAGGACTACTCAGGACCTTCGTATTGTGAGGCAGACGCACTAACCCCTTCCCGTCATGTCTACTCCAATTTCTTTGCATCTCGGGAAAACAAACCCTGCGATAGTCCCCATCCTGACACCTGTGTGTAGTTTGCATGTTCTCTCCGTGACTGCATGGGTACTCACGCTTCTTCCCACCTTCAAAGACATGCACCTGGGGATAGGCTGATTGGCAACACTAAATTGGCCCTAGTGTGTGAATGTGAGTGTGAATGTTGTTTGTCTATCTGTGTTGGCCCTGTGATGGCGTGTTTATAAAATACTTCTTGGATGGCTTCTCCCAGTTTGTGTTTTTTTATGCAGCGAAACACATTTAATGAAAGACACAGTAGGTCTGCAGAACACTAATACCTATTAGTTCTGCCTTTGACTAGTCAGCGTTTACAGTGAGAGCAGGTCACAAACTGGAACAGTCTGCCAACATCTCTGTGACACATTCCATTAATTTTAACTTGAGCTAAAACACAATTTTAGATGCCGCCATATATATATATATATATATATATATATATATATATATATATATATATATATATATATATATATATATATATATATATATATATATATATACATATATTATTGTTGTGCCGATACCAATATGTTGGTACAGGTACCAAAATTATTTAGATATTTTTCTGTACTAAATAAAACAGACCACAGAAATTGCTTTATTGGCTTTATTCTTACACAAAATCTTAGGGTACATTAAACATATGTTTTTTTATTGTAAGTTTTTCCTTAAATAAAATGGTGAACAACTTGTCTTTAAGTAATAAGCAAACAGACAAAGGGAAGGCGTGGCGCAGTGGAAGAGTGTCCGTGCGCACCCCGAGTGTCCCTGGTTCAATCCCCACCTAGTAGCAAACTCGTCACGTCCGTTGTGTCCTGAGCAAGACACTTCACCCTTGCTCCTGATGTGTGCTGGTTAGCGCCTTGCATGGCAGCTCCCTCCTTGAATGTGTGTGTGAATGGGTGAATGTGGAAGTAGTGTCAAAGCGCTTTGAGTACCTTGAAGGTAGAAAAGCGCTATACAAGTACAACCCATTTATCATTTATTTATTTATCTCTTAATTTCGTTTGCTGACGTATGTAGTAACATATTGTGTCATTTATCATTCTATTATTTTGTCAATATTATCAAGGACAAGTGGTAGAAAATGAATTATTGATCTACTTGTTCATTTACTGTTAGTATCTGCTTAATTTCTCTTTTAACATGTTCTATCTACACTTCTGTTAAAATGTTCTTCTGTTGTTTGATACTTTACATTAGTTTTGGATGATACCACACATTTATGTATCAAATCTGATTCCAAGTCGTTACAGGATCATACATTGGTCATATTCAAAGTCCGATATCACAAGTGTCAACACATTTGCATTTCATTAATAGTCAGCTATTGTGTCTAACTGGAACAGTCGAGATTACCCCGTTCCCTAAGCATCAGTGATGTAACCAGGGACCTCCCAAATAAATAGAGGAAGCATGTGGACTGGACTTTAGAGCGTAGTTTTGATCCGGAACTAGAGTTCAGCCCAAACGTCTCTCGTCAATTAAGCAAAATTTAACTCGGTCTATGCATGATTCCTTGCTTCTTGTCTGTTCAATAGATGTCATCAGTGTTTGAACCTGACAGTGTGTGACCGATGTCTTGGAGTACGGTCACTTCATTCATTTCTTCATTTATTTCTTCATTCATTTCGCTGCCAGAAGCTCTATGGGGTGTTCCTGTAAAACGCCATTTTACAGGCGGGCCCTTGGGGTCACATCCTGTTTATGTTTTGTGAGGAGCAGACGGCTACGGTGGCGCCAATGGGACATGGATTGGCAGGCAAATATGGAAGAAACAAGTCCACCATTGCAACCATTTTCGAAAAAGGACATTGCTATGGTTGCTGACTTTGCCAAAAGAGGTAAATAACTTTGCAAGAATGGAGAGAAAGTGCCAGACAATGTGTACAAGCTGTTGCTAATGTAACTACATGAAAATCAGCCAGCTGGCGGTAGTCATTTGAGAGAAAGCTAGCCATGGGACGGCGTGGCGCAGTGGAAGAGTGGCCGTACGCACCCCGAGTGTCCCTGGTTCAATCCCCACCTAGTAGCAACCTCATCACGTCCGTTGTGTCCTGAGCAAGACACTTCACCCTTGCTCCTGATGGGTGCTGGTGAGCGCATTGCATGGCAGTTCCCTCCATCAGTGTGTGAATGGGTAAATGTGGAAGTAGTGTCAAAGCGCTTTGAGTACCTTGAAGGTAGAGAAGCGCTATACAAGCACAACCCATTTATCATTTATTTATATGGCGACTTGATGTCCAAAAGTGACCATGCTGGAACCAGCATGGAGCAAATATTTAAGGCGAGCCGTGGGTGTTTGGAAAAGTTAAAAAAGGGCAGCCATCATGCACAGGGAAGACGGCCTCACGCTGCTAGTGTGTGCTAACGCTAGTGGTGGCCCCCGGATTGTTCAACAAACAAATGCCACAAATATTTAAGGACACAAGGTAAAATGATTTTCCTTTTTTGTTTTTTATTGTAGCAACATGTTTGGTAACATTTTGAAGTGCACAAAAGGGAATTGTGTGAGTCTGTGGACAAAATGACAGTTAAGTTGGCTGTTGTTGTCTTTTTGTTAGGATAAAAAAGGGATTGTTGAACCATTGCCCGCTTGTTATGCCATTTTCATACATATATGTATAGTTTATATACACATTATAGTGTCTTCATAGTGTGCATTTAAAAAAATATATGAAATAGGGATTTTTGTCGACTTTGGACCCAATTATTTATTTTTATATAGTTTCTTACGGGGAAATCTGTTTCACGATACTAACGTTTCAGTCGGCAAACTACGTTCAAAAACCAATTTAGTTCATAGATCAAGGTTCCACTGTATATATTCAAGTACATATATAAATAGATATATATATATATATATATATATACATATATATATAGGCCCTGCGATGAGGTGGCGACTTGTCCAGGGTGTACCCCGCCTTCCGCCCGATTGTAGCTGAGATAGGCGCCAGCGCCCCCCGCGACCCCGAAAGGGAATAAGCGGTAGAAAATGGATGGATGGACATATATATATATGTGTATATATATATATATATATATATACATGTGTATATATATATATATATATATATATATATATATATATATATATATATTAGGGCTGAGAATATTTGGGTGTCCCACGATTCAATTCAATATCGATTTTTTGGGTCACGATTCGATAATATATCGATTTTTTTCGATTTGATTCGATTCTCGTTTCAAAAACTATATTTTTCCGATTTAAAACAATTCTGTATTCATTCAACATATATTGGATTTCAGCAGGATCCACCCCACTCTGCTGACATGCAAGCAGAGTAGTAGATTAAAAAAAAAAAAGATTTTATAGTTGTAAAGCACAATGTTTTATCAACTGATTGCAATAATATACATTTGTTTTAACTATTAAACAAACCAAAAATTTGACTTATTTTATCTTTGTAGAAACATTGGACACAGTGTGTTGTCAAGCCTATGAGATGCGATGCAAGTGTAAGCCACTGTGACACGATTGTTCTTTTTCTTATTTTTATAAATGTCTAATGATAATGTCAATGAGGGTTTTTTAATCACTACTATGCTGAAATTATAACTAATATTGATACTGTTGTTGACAATATTCCTTTTTGTTTCACTACTTTTGGTTTGTTCTGTGTTGTGTTTGTGTTTTCTCAATTGCTCTGTTTATTGCAGTTCTGAGTGTTGCTGGGTCAGGTTTGGTTTTGGAATTGGATCGCATTGTTATGGTATTGCTGTGTATTGCTTTGTTGGATTGATTAAAAAAATAAATAAATATTTATAAATTTTTTTAAAAATGAGAATTGATTCTGAATATATATATATATATATATATATATATATATATATATATATATATATATATATATGTATATGTATATATATATATATATATGTTTACATATATATATATATGTATATATATATATATATGTTTACATATATATATATATGTATATATATATATATGTTTACATATATATATATATATATATATATATATATATATATATGTAAACATATATATATATATATATATATATATATGTGTATATATATATGTGTATATATATATATATATATATATATATATATATATATGTGTATATATATATGTGTATATATATATATATATATATATATATATATATATATATATATATATATATATTTGTATATAAATATATATATGTCTGGCAAAAATCACAAGACTACTTCATCTCTACAAAACTGTTTCATGAGGGGTTCCCTCAATCGTCATTTATTGCACAGGCAGTGATCATGTCACATACCAGTGATAGTTAGAGCAATGTACTATGCGCCCACTTTCGCTTCAAAATAAACCATGATGGAACTTTGGATTAAACTGAGGTAAATAGTTAGTATTGCAGCGACAAACTTTTCCAATCCCCGCCCCACATCAAGTTTAAAATAGCATATTTTAAAGCGAAACATGAACGTGAGGATAGCGCCGCTAGCTTAAATGCTACTTAAATAGGCTTGCCGAACGTCACCGTCTGTATTGAGCGGTCAAAGGACGCACTTTATTATTTTTATCAAGTCAGTGGCCAACAGATTTTGTTTTAATGTTCCTGGTTTGGTGCGCCATGTACAAACCCTGTTTCCATATGAGTTGGGAAATTGTATTAGATGTACAATGATTTAAAAAACATTTTCAACCCATATTCAGTTCAATATGCTACAAAGACAACATATTTGATGTTCAAACTGATAAACATGCTTTTTTTTTGCAAATAATCATTAACTTTAAAATGTGATGCAAGCAACTCATCACAAAGAAGTTGGGAAAGGTGGCAATAAATACTGATTGTAGGCAAATTGTCGAACAGTTTAAAAACAACATTTCTCAACATGCTATTGGAAGGAATTTAGGGATTTTACCATCTACGGTCCGTGAAATCATCAAAAGGTTCAGAGAATCTGGAGAAATCACTGCACGTAAGCGATGATATAACAAACTTTTGATCCCTCAGGCGGTACTGCATCAAAAACCGACATCAGTGTGTAAAGGATATCACCACATGGGCTCAGGAACACTTAATAAAACCACTGTCAGTAACTACAGTTGGTCGTTACATCTGTAAGTGCAAGTTAAAACTCTACTATGCAAAGTGAAAGCCATTTATCAACAACACCCAGGAATGCCGCCGGCTTCGCCGGGCCCGAGCTCATCTAAGATGGACTGATGCGAAGTGGAAAAGTGTTCTGGGGTCTGACAAGTCCACATTTCAAATTATATTTGGAAACTGTGGACGTGGTGTCCTCCGGAACAAAAAGGAAAATAAATATCCGGATTGTTATAGGCGCAAAGTTCAAAAGCCAGCATATGTGATGGCATGGGGGTTTATTAGTGCCCAAGGAATAGGTAACTTACACATCTGTGAAGGCACCATTAATGCTGAATGGTCCATACAAGTTTTGGAGCAACATATGTTGTCATCCAAGCTACGTTATCATGGACGCCCCTGCTTATTTCAGCAAAACAATGCGAAGCCACGTGTTACAACAGCGTGGCTTTGTAGTAAAAGAGTGCGGGTACTTTCCTGGCCAGACATGTCTCCCATCAAAAATGTGTGGCGCATTATGAAGCGTAAAATACGACAACAAGACCCCGGACTGTTGAACAACTTAAGCTGTACATCAAGCAAGAATTGTAAAGAATTCCACTTTCAAAGCTTCAACAATTAGTTTCCTCTGTTTCCAAACGTTTATTGAGTGTTGTTAAAAGAACATGTGATGTAACACAGTGATGAACATGCCCTTTCCTAACTACTTTGGCACGTGTTGCAGCCATGAAATTCTAAGTTGATTATTATTTGCAAAAAAAAATAGATAAATAAAGTTTATGAGTTTGAACATCAAATATCTTGTCTTTGTAGTTCATTCAATTGAATATGGGTTGAAAAGGATTTGCAAATCATTGTATTCCGTTTATATTTACATCTAACACAATTTCCCAACTCATATGGAAACGGGGTTTGTAAAAGAAAAAGGTCAATTGTGACGTCACACCCCAGTTTTGACACGGCAGTTCTGCCACAGTTGCCAACACGCACCAATCAGGCATCTTGTCAGAGCATCGGATAACTAAATGAAATGTATACGAGTTATAATAGAAGACTTCTGCTGTCTATGGTTTCATTAAGCACAACATTTATGTGAGTGTGTTTGTTTCGTTACTGAGTGCAGTTGGCTCGAGGTCGCACACGTCGTCATTCAATGAGGATATTACACATCCAGTTTGCACGCTTCGGTAAGAGAAGAGAGGTGTGTGTCTTAAAACTATTAGTGGCGTGACATTTATTCCACTTTAATGAGCTATGAGTGTGTGTGTGTGTGTGTGTGTGTGTGTGTGTGTGTGTGTGTGTGTGTGTGTGTGTGTGTGTGTGTGATGCTTTGATTTAATGACAAGTTACACATCACAGCATATAGACAATAATCCTGACTGATAGGAAATCTTGTTCATAAACAAAGCGCAATTGAAATGTCATATAAGTGAAACTAATATCTCACTTCTCTTTTACTCACCGTAGTTTTCAAAGTGATGAAAGTTGGAGGCCTGCTCTATCATAAAACTGCACACTGAATTTATTCTGTTTTAAGTTAAGCAGTAAATACATATATTATACTATACATTATTATACTAATAATATCTATTATATTATCATTGTAAATCATTATATTATATTTTAAATAAACATATTACTTTTTATCAAGTTAAGGAGGAAATATTTATTTTTAAGGCAAAAAAAAGGTGCCTTTAATTCTTACTGTATTCACTGTCACCAGGTTTTGACTAAATCACTGACTTGCAGTTCAGTAAAACTTTTAGAAAACGTTCCCGTATGACATTCTAAATAATAACCAGTGATTAATCGGATTAAAATTATTAATCAATTTACAGACCTAATATGTATATATATATATATATATACATATATATATATATATATATATATATATATATATATATATATATATATATATATATATATATATATACATATATATATATATATATATATATACACATGTATATATATATTTTTTATTTATTTATGTATGTATGTATATATACACATACATACATATATATGTGTGTGTGTATATATATACAGTATGTGTACAATATATATATACACACACACATGTATATATATATATATATATATATATATATATATATATATGTGTGTGTGTATATATATATATTGTACACATACTGTATATATATACACACACACATATATATGTATGTATGTGTATATATACATACATATATATATACACACACACATATATATGTATGTATGTGTATATATACATACATACATATATATGTGTGTGTGTATATATATACAGTATGTGTACAATATATATATATACACACACATATATATATATATATATATATATATATATATATATATATGTGTGTGTGTATATATATATATAGTACACATACTGTATATATATACACACACACATATATATGTATGTATGTGTATATATACATACATACATAAATACAAATATATATATATATATACATGTGTATATATTTATATATATATATATATATATATATATACATAGATGCACACACAAATACATATTATATACACACATATTTATACATATATATATATATATATATATATATATATATATATATATATATATATATGGGCTTCATGGTGACAGAGGGGTTAGTGCGTCTGCCTCACGATACGAATGTCCTGAGTTCTCCTGGGTTCAATCCCAGGATCGGGATCTTTCTGTGTGGAGTTTGCATGTTCTCCCCGTGACTGCGTGGGTTCCCTCCGGGTACTCCGGCTTCCTCCCACCGCCAAAGACATGCACCTGGGGATAGGTTGATTGGCAACACTAAATTGGCCCTAGTGTTTGAATGTGAATGTTGTCTGTCCTTCTGTGTTGGCCCTGGATGAGGTGGCGACTCGTCCAGGGTGTAGCCCGCCTTCCGCCTGATTGTAGCTGAGATAGGCACCAGCGCCTAACCCATCTTCCACCGTGCTGCCATATATATATATATATATATATATATATATATATATATATATATATATATATATATATATACATACAAAAAAAATAAATAAACATTTTTTTTTAATAATAACAAAAATTCAAAACTCAAAAACCACATGTGCATAACTATTCAGACGCTTTGCTCAAAACTTGGTTGATGCACCTCAAATGATTGTTACATTTTAACGAAAGTGTAGATAGAACATGCTGAAACGGAAAATAACTAAATATTAACAGTAAATGAACAAGTGGATTAATAATCCGTTTTTACGGTCTGTCCGATATAATCATAACAAAATAATAGAATGAGAAATGACACAATATGTTACCACATGTGTCAGTAAATGTTAGAAGCCTTTGTTTGCTTACTTACTACTTAAAGACAAGTTGTCTAGTATGTTCACTATTTTATTCAAGGCCAAATTTGTTCTTCGATTGCAATATGAAACATATGTTTATTGTACCGTCAGACTTTTTGTTAAAAATAAAAGGTCCCCTTTATTTAGAAAAGTATTGACAAGTTTCGAAATACATTTTGGTACCAAGATATTGGTATCAGGACAACTGTAATATATATATATATATATACACATGTATATATATATATATTTGTATTTATGTATGTATGTATATATACACATACATACATATATATGTGTGTGTGTATATATATACAGTATGTGTACAATATATATATATACACACACACATATATATATATATATATATATATATACATATATATATTTTATACGCAAAGCCCAATAATGAATTCAAAAGTAGTGTGTAGTGCACCTTTATTGGAATATTCTCCCACATGAACAAAAGCGCCAAAACATTTGTTGTGCAAACACAATTTAAATCAGTCCTTGTTAAACAGTAGCAGTTAAATAGCATATTTTATGAAAATCACTCAAAAAATGTAAATACAAACATTTAAGCTTATTGCCACTGCCAGGGTATTTAAGTTATCCTGTTTTTTATGGAAAATAAATATAATCTACATACAAATCTCTGAGCCACAATCATAACATTTGAACAGGCAATTTCTGAGGTAACAGCAGAAACATTTTTTTTTATCAGGGATCTTATGTTTAAAAAACCTATATTATAGGTAGTGGGCTGTTTTAGGGAATTTTTGATCAAATTATCCGTAGTAGCAATATTAATAATGTTGTGTTTATTCTGTGTAACGCACTTAGAATAATTATGACCATATCTAGGAATTGATATGATGGGAATTTTCCGATTGTTTGCTTGGTGCTTTGATAAACTGAACGCATCATATACTTGGTACTATATTGTGATGTTATGAGCCAGGGAAAAAAGAACTACCCTACCCAGCCTGCAACAGGAGTGACGAGCATGCGCGGTAGCCCGGTATAGGTTGTGTCGCCATGACGGCATCTTGTATGTTGTGATATGCACGCTCTGAAAGCAAACGTTAAGAACTCAGCCAACACTCCTCGTCTGCATTATTCATAAATAGACAGAGAACACATATACTCCGCTGCTTCACAGACCGTTAGATGTAGCTGGCAAAGTATTCCCATGCTAGCTAGCCGGTCTAGCAAGCACGCGTCATTCAGTCCAAAACAGCCCGATCTATCCACATCCAGAATTGTCTGGCGGTCGTAAGTGATCCCGGAGTGACCACGCTGTAAGCTAGCCATGAAATTTGCAGAATTGTCCGGTATTTTTGCCAAATGTTCCATCTTTACCAAGAGCCTCTCAAAGCCGAAGCTTATCCGGGCGACGCCATCTTGTTAAGAAAAGTCGTTAACAAAATAAAAGCATGTAAACAACATACGCAAATGTGCGATAAAATAATTGTCGGCGTTAATAGATTGATGAGTTAACTCGTAATTAACGCATTAATTTGCCCACCCCTAATATATACATATATATATATATATATATATATATATATATATATATATATATATATATATATATATATATATGTGTATGTATATATATGTGTGTGTATATATATATATATATAGATATATATATATATATATATGTGTGTATATATATATGTATGTGTGTATATATATATATATATATATATATATATATATATATATATATATATATATATATATATATATATATATGTAGGTGTGGGAAAAAATCACAAGACTACTTCATCTCTACAGATCTGTTTCATGAGGGGTTCCCTCAATCATCAGGAGATTTTAATGGAAGCATTCACATACAATGGTTTATATAGAGCACAGAGTGGGTGGGTACAAGCAGGCGTAGGGTGTGGTGATTGGCTCATGTGTTACCTAGGAGGTGTTTCCGTCTATGGCGGCATGTTGAAATGATTTCACTGCGCTTGTTGAGGGATGATAGCTCTGGATGATATATAATAAACAGTTTCTCTTTTAAGCATAAGTTGCATCTTTTATTACCACTGTTGTAAGGTGTGCTGGATGCAAGAATTTGCCATGTTATTGAATATTCAACATTATTGTCTTTGAGGTTCCAAATGTGTTTGCTGAGTTCGGTAGAATTCTGCAAATTCTGGTTTCTAAAGGAGGCGTTGTGATTATTCCATCTTGTTTTGAACGCTCCTTCGGTTAATCCTACGTACGTGTCGGATGTGTTAATGTCCTTGCGTATTACCTTTGCTTGGTAAACGACAGATGTCTGTAAGCACCTTCCGTTGAGAGGGCAATCAGGTTTCTTGCGACAGTTACATTCATTATTGGTTTCAGAGTCGTTTAGTCTGGGGGTAGGCAGTCCTTTTGCAATTGCTTTGTTGTGGTTTGAAATGATTTGTTGCATGTTATTCATACAGCTGTAGCTCAATTTAATGTTGTTCTTGTTGAATATTTTTCTTAGGGTGTTGCCTTTGGGGAAGTGTTTGTCGATCAGAGTGAGGAACTTGCGGCCGATGTTGGTTGAGACGTCTTTGCTGAATGGCGGATTGTACCAGATGATGTTGTTTCGTTTTCTGCTCTTTTTTGGTTGGTTTCCTGGGGTGGGTTCAAAGGTGAGGGTGAAGTTGTATCCGCTTTCATCAAGTGCTTTCTGGTACGGGGGGGTTGCTTTGTCGAATTCAGCTTTGCTGGATGACGGCATCGATAGTCTTTTATTAATTCCGGTAGGTATTCTTTTGGTGGTGGTGGGTGGGTGGTTGCTGTCATGGTGCACGTATTGGAGTGTTGTGTTGGGTTTCGTGAATGGTTGGTAGCTGTTATTTCTCAGGTTGAAAGTGACGTCGAGGAAGTTGACGGTTTGCTTGTTGGCTTCAATCGTGATCCGTAGGCCGTTTTCTTTAAAGATTTGGCATATGCGCTTCTTGGTGTTCTCGCTGCTCCTTGGCGAGGCGCGGCACACTGCCAGTCCATCATCACGGTAAATACCAAGGTTCAGGTTGAGGCTAGCAAGCTGGGAGAGGAGGAAACTCCCAACGAGTTCGCACGTTTCTGCTCCGTCAAAACTCCCCATAGTAACGTCAAATGTTGAATTGTTCTTTTTTTGCCATGGTGTACTGTTGTGGATGAGTATGGAGTTCTTTGCGTGGATGATGATGTTTCTTTCGTTGCCTGTGATTGAGTCGTAGTCCGAGGCGAAGTTTAGTGCTTGGGTCAGTAGGTCTTGCGTGATGGAAGGGTAAAATTCTTCGATGTCGAAGGAGATAAAGTTGTGTTGTTGTTTGTCTTGGATGTTGTTGAACCATTTGTGTACTGCTGCTGTATTTCTCCATTGGTTGAGTGGTGTTTTGTCCTTGATTTTTGCGTTGATTCTGTCCAGGATTATTTTGCTGATTTTTCCTATTTCGGATTTAGTTGGGTTTATTAGTCGGCATATTGGGTTATTTGCGAAGTTGGGTTTGTGGTCCTTCAGTGTGATGAAGGCTTCTTTGTTGGCTGTGGCGTCCACCCTGTCCTCAATGTCCAGTTCGGTTGCGATCCGCTTGTTTTCCAGGTGGATATTCTGTAAAGTGTTGGGTTGCGCTTTTTTGTATGATTTGGTGATGCTTTTGTCCAGTAAAGAGTTATGTTCTGGTATGTCCATTCTGTAGAAGTTTGTGGTTTTATCGGCGGCTATGATGAGGTTGCTTACTTTCTTGATGCGCTCCGTGTCATTTTTCAGCTTGGTGAGGAATGGGTTGCGGGCTGGCTTAAATTTGACTGATTGTATCATTTTGAGCATGTCGTTCTCAAAGTCCTTTAATTCCTTGACTGTGGGTGGGTTCTTGGTAGATTTGAATCCGTAAGTTTCCTTTTGCGTTCCTTTTGTTTCAGGATGGAGGAAAAAGTGTGCTTTCCACCGCATCCTTCTTAGGAAGTGTTCCGTCTTTTCTATGAGTCTTTGCTTGTAGTACTTCTGCGCGGGTATGGGAATGTTCTTCGTGGAGTAGTCGATGCTGAACTTTTCCATTTCGGATCGTCGTACAGTGCTCAACAAATGTCAATTTGGAGCGGAATATGTCTTGATTGGATTATCCGGAGAATAGTGCTCGATACCGTGGTAGAGCGCAATATGTAGGTGTGGGAAAAAATCACAAGACTACTTCATCTCTACAGATCTGTTTCATGAGGGGTTCCCTCAATCATCAGGAGATTTTAATGGAAGCATTCACATACAATGGTTTATATAGAGCACAGAGTGGGTGGGTACAAGCAGGCGTAGGGTGTGGTTGCGCTTTTTTGTACTTTTGTACTTTTGTACTTTTTTGAACTTCTACAGAATGGACATACCAGAACATAACTCTTTACTGGACAAAAGCATCACCAAATCATAGAAAAAAGCGCAACCCAACACTTTACAGAATATCCACCTGGAAAACAAGCGGATCGCAACCGAACTGGACATTGAGGACAGGGTGGACGCCACAGCCAACAACCACACCCTACGCCTGCTTGTACCCACCCACTCTGTGCTCTATATAAACCATTGTATGTGAATGCTTCCATTAAAATCTCCTGATGATTGAGGGAACCCCTCATGAAACAGATCTGTAGAGATGAAGTAGTCTTGTGATTTTTTCCCACACCTACATATTGCGCTCTACCACGGTATCGAGCACTATTCTCCGGATAATCCAATCAAGACATATATATATATATATATATATATATATATATATATATATATATATATATATATATATATATATATATATATATATATATATATATATATATGAACACACGTGCTGTGACTTTTTAGTTGACTGATATCAGGCCCTTGTGTTTTCCCCTTTCTTAACAGAGCTTTTTTGATTCCAGGAGCAACTGATAAATGTTGCAAATTATTCTTGCATTTCAGAATGTGTTCTCCACTGTGTTTGTGGATGCAGTAATTGTAATAAATGAAATCAGTCGAGAGTCTGATTTGATGCTTTTCTTCCACATATGAATAACAATTAATTCCTTGTTGAAGGGGCTTTAACTGAAGACGAATGGCTTTTCCTTTCTGGTACACGTAACACCAATCTTTGCCAAATAATTAATGTTATGCAAAGAGGTGCTGACTGTAGAATAATTATCCGTGCAACACAATGATGAACACAATTTGATTTTGTTATGTGCAGGTTTTCGTTTTTGATCAAATATAACGTATTGTGCAACACCCAAATGGGGCCATACCTGTTAATTATTCACATTCCAGTGTCATTTATTTTTTTCCTGAAACATTAATCAATCGTATACAGCTATGAAATATGGAAATTTTACATTTACACAATTTGACCATGTCTTGCTTTTTTGCCAGGTTGTTCTGGGTTCCATTCTCAGAACTCTCTGGATTTTATTTACTTTCCTAAGGCCTATGGGCCTGATCTACTAAAAGTTTGCGTAAAAAAAAAATATATATATACATATATATATATATATATATATATATATATATATATATATATATATATATATGTGTATATATATAGATATATATATATATATCCATCCATCATCTTCCGCTTATCCGAGGTCGGGTCGCGGGGGCAGCAGCCTAAGCAGGGAAGCCCAGACTTCCCTATCTCCAGCCACTTCGTCTAGCTCTTCCCGGGGGATCCCGAGGCGTTCCCAGGCCAGCCGGGAGACATAGTCTTCCCAACGTGTCCTGGGTCTTCCCCGTGGCCTCCTACCAGCTGGACGTGCCCTAAACACATCCCTTGGGAGGCGTTCGGGTGGCATTCTGACCAGATGCCCGAACCACTTCATCTGGCTCCTCTCGATGTGGAGGAGCAGCGGCTTTACGTTGAGCTCCTCCCGGATGGCAGAGCTTCTCACCCTATCTCTAAGGGAGAGCCCCGCCACCCGGCGGAGGAAACTCATTTCGGCCGCTTGTACCCGTGATCTTATCCTTTCGGTCATGACCCAAAGCTCATGACCATAGGTGAGGATGGGAACGTAGATCGACCGGTAAATTGAGAGATTTGGCTTCCGGCTCAGCTCCTTCTTCACCACAACGGATCGGTATAACGTCCGCATTACTGAAGACGCCGCACCAATCCGCCTGTCGATCTCACGATCCACTCTTCCCCCACTCGTGAACAAGACTCCTAGGTACTTGAACTCCTCCACTTGGGGCAGGGTCTCTTCCCCAACCCGGAGATGGCACTCCACCCTTTTACGGGCGAGAACCATGGACTCGGACTTGGAGGTGCTGATTCTCATTCCGGTCGCTTCACACTCGGCTGCGAACCGATCCAGTGAGAGCTGAAGATCCCGGCCAGATGAAGCCATCAGGACTACATCATCTGCAAAAAGCAGAGACCTAATCCCGTGGCCACCAAACCGGAACCCCTCATCGCCTTGGCTGCGCCTAGAAATTCTGTCCATAAAAGTTATGAACAGAATCGGTGACAAAGGACAGCCTTGGCGGAGTCCAACCCTCACTGGAAACGTGTCCGACTTAATGCCAGCAATGCGGAACAAGCTCTGACACTGATCATACAGGGACCGGACTGCCACAATAAGACATTCCGATACCCCATACTCTCTGAGCACTCCCCACAGGACTTCCCGAGGGACACGGTCGAATGCCTTCTCCAAGTCCACAAAGCACATGTAGACTGGTTGGGCAAACTCCCATGCACCCTCAAGAACCCTGCCGAGAGTATAGAGCTGGTCCACAGTTCCACGACCAGGACGAAAACCACACTGTTCCTCCTGAATCCGAGGTTCGACTATCCGGCGAAGCCTCATCTCCAGTACACCTGAATAAACCTTACCGGGAAGGCTGAGGAGTGTGATCCCACGATAGTTGGAACACACCCTCCGGTCCCCCTTCTTAAAGAGAGGGACCACCACCCCGGTCTGCCAATCCAGAGGTACCGCCCCCGATTTCCACGCGATGCTGCAGAGTCTTGTCAACCAAGACAGCCCCACAGCATCCAGAGCCTTAAGGAACTCCGGGCGGATCTCATCCACCCCCGGGGCCTTGCCGCCGAGGAGCTTTTTAACTACCTCAGCGACCTCAGCCCCAGAAATAGGAGAGTCCACTACAGATTCCCCAGGCACCGCTTCCTCAAAGAAAGACGTGTTGGTGGGATTGAGGAGGTCTTCGAAGTATTCCCTCCACCGATCCACAACATCCGCAGTCGAAGTCAGCAGAACACCATCCGTACCATACACGGTGTTGATAGTGCACTGTTTCCCCTTCCTGATGCGCCGTATGGTGGTCCAGAATCGCTTCGAAGCCGTCCGGAAGTCGTTTTCCATGGCTTCCCCGAACTCTTCCCATGTCCGAGTTTTTGCCTCCGCGACCGCTAAAGCTGCACACCGCTTGGCCCGTCGGTACCCGTCCACTGCCTCCGGAGTCCTATGAGCCAAAAGAACCCGATAGGACACCTTCTTCAGCTTGACGGCATATATATATATATATATATGTATATATATATATATATATATATATATATGTTGCAGACTTGGTTTTCACAGATTTTGACATGTGGTGGCTGTACGTTTAGCAAAGGCATATATTTATCTTACTGTAACTTTTGCCAGCGTTCTCCTCTGCTTCTTGTGGGTGTAGCTAGCATTCATGCTAGTATGTAACTATCGGTGCAAGCAAAGAAGCAGCACCAGCTGCTCGCTGAGAACGGTGATGAGTGCTTACTTACACCTCAGTCTCCAAGACACAAAAAAGTCTCCAATATCACCGGGAAAAGTCATTAGATTTGGCGCTCGAAGCTGTTTACAAAAAATGACCCTAAGAGGATTGGCAACACTGTCGGCGCCATCCTCGAGTACGTGTTTCATTTTAAGATGGTATTTTAAAATTGATGCGCGCAGATATTAAAAACGTTTGTTACAGCAATACCTACAAGTTACCTTAGTTTTATCCAAAGTTCTGTTGTCAATCAAAATGGGCCGCCCTTCCTCGCAATTTCAGACCGCACATCTTTTCAGAAAACATACATTGTATTAGTGAGCGTGAGCAGTGGCTTCACAAAAAGCAGAGAAGCCAAGACTTCCCTCTCCCCAGCCACTTCTTCCAGCTCCTCCTGAGGGATCCCGAGGCATTCCAAGGCCAGCCGGGAGACATAGTCTTCCCAACGTGTACTGGGTCTTCCTCGTGGCTTCTTGCTGGTCGGATGTGCCCTAAACACCTCTGTAGGTAGGCGTTGTGTCTGGAATCCTGACCCAATGCCAGAACCACCTCATCTGACTCCTCTCGATGTGGAGGAGCAGCGGCTTTACTTTGAGCTCCTCCCGGATGGCAGAGCTTTTCCCCCTATCTCTAAGGGAGAGACGCGCCACCCGGTGGAGGAAACTCATTTCGGCCGCTTGTACCCGTGATCTTGTCCTTTCGATCATAACCCAAAGTTCATGACCATAGGTGAGGATGGGAACGTAGATCGACTGGTAAATTGAGAGTTTTGCCTTCCGGCTCAGCTCCTTCTTCACCACAACGGATCGATACTGAAGACGCCGCACAATGGCATCTACAAACCCCGTTTGAGTTGGGAAATTGTGTTAGATGTAAATATAAATGGAATACAATGATTTGCAAATAATTTTCAACCCATATTCAGTTGAATATGCTACAAAGACAACATATTTTATGTTCAAACTGATAAACTTTTTTTTTATGCAAATAATCATTAACTTTAGTATTTGATGCCAGCAACACGTGACCAAGAAGTTGGCAAAGATGGCAATAAATACTGATAAAGTTGAGGAATGCTGATCAAACAATTATATGGAACATCCCACAGGTGTGCAGGCTAATTGGGAACAGTTGGGTGCCATGATTGGGAATAAAATCAGCTTCTATGAAATGTTAAGTAATTCACAAACAAGGATGGGGTGAGGGTCACCAATTTGTAAGCAAATTGTCGAACAGTTTTAGAACAACATTTCTCAACGAGTTATTGCAAGGAATTTAGGGATTTTACAATCTACGATCCCTAAAGTCATCAAAAAGTTCAGATAATCTGGAGAAATCATGGCACGTAAGCGATGATATTATGGACCTTTGATCCCTCAGGCGGTACTGCATCAAAAACCGAGATCAGTGTGTAAATGATATCACCACATGGGCTCAGGAATACTTCATAAAACCACTGTCAGTAACTACAGTTGGTCGCTACATAAATGATAAATGGGTTGTACTTGTATAGCGCTTTTCTACCTTCAAGGTACTCAAAGCGCTTTGACACTACTTCCACATTTACCCATTCACACACACATTCACACACTGATGGAGGGAGCTGCCATGCAAGGCGCCAACTAGCACCCATCAGGAGCAAGGGTGAAGTGTCTTGCTCAGGACACAACGGACGTGACGAGGTTGGTACTAGGTGGGATTTGAACCAGGGCCCCTCGGGTTGCGCACGGCCACTCTCCCCACTGCGCCACTGTGCAAGTTCAAACTCTACTATGCAAAGCCATTTATCAATAATATCCTGAAACGCAGCCGGGTTGGCTGTGCCCGAGCTCCCCTAAGATGGACTGATGCAAAGTGGAAAGGTGTTCTGTGGTCTGACGAGTCCACATTTCAAATTATATTTGGAAACAAAGGACGGGGTGTCATCCAGAACAAGGAGGAAAATAACCCTCTCAGATTGTTATGGGCGCAAAGTTCAAAAGCCAGCATCTGTGATGGAATGGGGGTGTATTAGTGCCAAAGTCATGGGTAACTTACACATCTGTGAAGGCACCATTAATGCTGAAAGGTCCATACAGGTTTCGGATTAACATATGTTGTCATCCAAGCAACGTTATCATGGACACCCCTGCTTTTTTCAGCAAGACAAGTGTTACAACAGCGTGGCTTTGTGAAAAAAGAGTGCGGGTACTTACTGGCCCGCCTGCAGTCCAGACCTGTCTCCCATCGAAACTGTGTGGCGCATTATGAAGCGTAAAATATGACAGCGGAGACCCCGAACTGTTGAACGACTGAAGCTCTACATAAAACAAGAATGGGAAAGGATTCCACTTTCAAAGCTTCTACAATTAGTTTCCTCAGATCCCAAACGTAAATTGAGTGTTGTTAAAAGAAAAGGTGATGTAACACAGTGGTGAACATGTCATTTCCCAACTACTTTGGCACGTGTTGCAGCCATGAAATGTTAAGTTAATTATTATTTGCAAAAAAAAAATTAAGTTTATGAGTTTGAACATCAAATATCTTGTCTTTGTAGTGCATTCAATTGAATATGGGTTGAAAATGATTTGCAAATCATTGTATTCCGATTACATTTATATTTACACCCAACTTATATGGAAACGGGGTTTGTATTAGGAAACATATTTTCTGGAGTTTTTGTTTCGCCCTATAATGCAAAACCAACTTTTCTTACATATTGGTACCTGCTGATGTGTACTTGGGTTCTGCATCAGTACCAAAAATATGCACTCGTCCACCATTATAGTCCGCACCATAGTCAATAAGCTCCTTCTTTTTCTCCATCCTCTTATTGTGGGGCATTCATCCGCTGCTGTTGTCATTTCTAATACAAAGTAGCGCACATATTTAACTTATGTCCATTAGTCGACTAGCTATGGTAGTGGTAACAACTACTGGTACAACAAAGATGACGGGAAGAAAACGCTGTCAAAGTGGAGCCACGTAAATAGGATCGCCCACAAACATTGCATCCCTAAGAGACGGTCAAAAAGTGACTTGTAGACGGTCTGTAAAACATAATATATGCAACATTTTGACCAAGGAATCACCATTACATGTTATGTTGACCACAAAGAAGTGTTTAAATGTGGGAAAAAATTGTAATATGACCCCTTTAAAGGGGAGCATTATCACAATTCCAGAAGGGTTGAAACCAATAAAAATCAGTTCCCAGTGGTTTATTTTATTTTTCTAAGTTTTTTTCTAAATTTTACCCGTCCCGGAATATCCCGAAAAAAAGCTTTAAAGTGCCTGATTTTCGCTATCTGCGAAGCCACTGTCCATTTTCCTGTGACGTCATCCAGTGATGCCAACACAAACAACATGGCGGATAGCACAGCAAGATATAGCGACATTAGCTCGGATTCAGACTCGGATTTCAGTGGCTTAAGCGATTCAACAGATTACGCATGTATTGGAGTATGGAGGCAGATAGCGAAAACGAAATTGAAGAAGATCCTGAAGCTATTGAGCGAATAGCTATTGACGCTATTTGGCCATGTTTGCCCTAGCATCGCCGGTAAAATGTGCAGACCAACCGATCTGGACTTTCGCATTGACATTGGAGCAACCTAAATCTGTCGATTGGTAAGTGTTTGTTTGGCATTAAATGTGGGTAGAGGGAAACCCTGGATGCAAATACAGCTACAAATGTACATACAGCTAGCCTAAATAGCATGTTAGCATCATTTAGGTGGCAGTCATGCTGCGACCAAATATGTCTGATTAGCACATAAGACAATAACATCAAAAAAACTCACCTTTGTGATTTCGTTGACTATTGTTAGAAATGCATCTGCTTTGAGTTTCGAAGTATATCCATTCATTTTTGTGCCATGTCTGTCGTAGCATCGCCGGTAAAATGTGCGGACCAAACGAGGGACGTTCGCATCTCTTGACACTGGAGCAACTTAAATCCGTCGATTGGTAAGTGATTATTTGGCATTACATGTGGTGGGAGGAAAAGGCTGGATGCAAATATAGCTACAAATGAGGCATAACGATGCAATATGTACATACAGGTAGCCTAAATAGCATGTTAGCATCGATTAGCATGCCGTGCTAATCGATGCACATTCTACTTAAATCAATTTGAATCCGTCCCTGATCGTGTTGTTACACCGTCCGACAACACACCAACGAGGCATGCTGTCTCCAAGGTACCGGAAAACAGTCTAAAAAACGGAAAATAAGAGAGCCAAAATTCACCCATTTAGAGTTCAGAAATCAGTTAAAAAAATATATGGTCTTTTTTTCTGCAACATCAAGGTATATATTGATGCTTACATAGGTCTGGTGATAATGTTCCCCTTTAATGCACCCTGTAGTCCGTAAAATAAGGTACTATTATTTTTTACCATTGGAGCTGAAAGGACAAATGGGGAAACTTGCTGTGGTATTCTTATCAGTGACGGAGGAGGAAGTAGCTCGGAATACGTGTTCTGTACTATTTCAAATGGAGTGCCCTGTCATTCATTAATTGACATATTACATGTGCTTCTTCACATGCACACAGAAATCCTGTAATTAATTTGATTAAAATTGTTAAATGTTTTGACAACTGTTAATGCAAGGCTTCACAACAGGAAGATGTCAGAGTTAAGTGACTTCCATCATTCTGTCACTATAACCTACATCAAGGCTTTCTGCGAGCTTTCCTCACTTTAGAGTGAATGTCAGTCAAAAAAAGGCAAAAGGGTTGAGTTTTTTTTTTGTATGTTTAGATATAAAGCTTGCCAATGCAAGCGAGTTATTTACACCAGAGAGACAGGACCAAAGCAATTAACTTTATGGCGGACGGGGTCAGACGGGAAACAAAGCTGAGCTCAGGTCATTTTATTTATTTTTCTTGTGGACCAGTCCATTGCTAAAACCTCTGGTTAGAAAAGTTCACTCTATTGCATTTAAAATGTCTAATTCCATCTGGGTGTCAGAAGAAATAGTAGACTTCTCGCAGACACCGTTCAAACACGAAGGGGAATGCCGGCCAGGAAATGACACTGAAAACATTTAAGGGTATATAGATCCCCTCATCAAGGCCCTGCAATAAGGTGGCGACTTGTCCAGGGTGTACCCTGCCTTCCACCCAATTGTAGCTGAGATAGGCTCCAGCACCCCCCGCGACCTTGAAGGGAATAAGCGGTAGAAATGGATGGATGGATGGATAGATCAATGTACTAAACTTCAGCAGATATGGTTTGAATAACAAGTCATGCATTTTCTAAACAACTCATCCTTATCAGGGCCACGAGGAAGCTGTGTTATGATCCGCTGCCGGGACCATGTTCAGTTTGGTTTTTGGACTCCCTCTGTTCCCGTTTTTGTGCACCCCTGGGTTTGTTTTCTGTTTCCATAGGTCCTTATTGTTTCCACGTGTCTCTGATTGGTGTTCGGGAAGCTCACCTGTTCCCCGAGCCTTAAACAGTTGCAGTATTTAATACGGCCTTTTCCGGTCAGTCAGTCTGGCTTCCTAAATTGCTCCACGCAACAGTTGACCACTTTTGATTCCTGCTGCCTGAAAACTAGCTTCCACGCAAGGCTCTCTTTGTTGCTAGCTTCCACGCTAATCCCTTTGGTGTTTGCCTTCCGTGCTTTGAGCATGTTTTTGTTTGTTCCCATCTGATTTATTCTTTAAATAAATGATTTCCTACCTGCACGCTGTGTGCGAAGTCCGTCTGCACCCTGGGAGAACAAACCCCGCATCACCATGCAACCCGGTCATCACAAGCTGTATCCTATCCCTGACGATTTTGGCCGAGAGGTGAGAACACCGTGAACTAGATGGCAATCACAGGCCACATATAGACACTACTGAACTATTCACACCCACATTGACACCTATACAGAGTCTTCAATTAGCCTAACATGCATTGTTTTGAATATGAAAGGAAGCTAAAGTACCTCTGTTATGATCTCACATGATAATTTGGATTTGGTATGTTATTTTCCTGTGTTTAATATCATTTTCTGTCCTGGGCCCCTTTATTTGACAATATTTCCTGTTTGGTGTTTGTGTTTTGCAGAACTTTTAGTGTTGTTCATTGCACGGTCCTTAATTAAAAGTAGCTGTTACTTGTATATCACCTGTCGGCTCTGCATTGTGGAGTCACGCCGCCAGTAACCATGCCAGCACGTAACAACCTGAAGAAAATGAGAAAATGCAAGAGATTATAGAGATACAGACAAATAGAATAGCAAAGGTGTGTATATTCCAGCAATTAGATTGACAAGGTGAAACTAACATATGACATTGACTCATAACATGCAACTCAAGACGTTCAAAACTTTCTTTTGATATGATTGTAATAATTATGGCTCAGAGTTAATGAAAACCTCGGATTGAAAAAAGCTTGACATATCTCACTTTGCATGTAATGACTTTATTTCACATATTAGTTCACGTTTGAAGTTACATTCCCGACATGAATGGACTTTTCAATTATATTCTTTTTTTTTTTTTTATTATTGTACCTGTATGAACCCTCCATGTATGTTTAAGTTGCCAACCATGTATACCAATAACAATTTGCAAGGTTCAATGTAAAATAAACTCAAACTCTGGTGGCCTAGTGGTTAGAGTGTCCGCCCTGAGATCGGTAGGTCGTGAGTTCAAATCCTGGCCGAGTCATACCAAAGACTATAAAAATGGGACCTATTACCTCCCTGCTTGGTACTCAGCATTAAGGTTTGCTGCTCACTGCTCCCCTCACCTCCCAGGGGGGTGATCAAGGGTGATGGTTCAAATGCAGAAAATTATTTCGCCACATCTAGTATGTGTGTGACAATCATTGGTACTTTAACTTTAACTTTTCCCTGCACATACGAATGACGTAGCTCACCGAAAGGTGACTGTGAAAGCTCTCTTCCAGTGGGTCCTCCTGACCACCAAGCATTTCCAGGCAAGCCCGTTTCATTGTTACAAACACAGTATTTATTCTCATGCACACATGTAGGGATTGCTTTCCAGAAATATATTTTTGGACTTTTCAGTCCGGCATGTCTCTGTTTGTGTGTTTTTCTCTGGCTCCAACTCCACCCACGTCTCTCCTCAAGGTTGCTGCTTATACAGAGCAACAGGTGATTAGATAACAAGGCCCAAATGGGCCATCTACGCACCTGTCACAAACTTCGAGGTCGGTCCTGGCTCATGCCGCCACGCTGCAAGCCCGCAGGCCTTGCCCCCCCCTCCAAAGTCAAATTCTGGTCGCATTCAGGATGCATTTCCATTTAGACTAAAGTCACATTTAGATATTAGATATTAGACATTAGACACACTTTAACACACAAGGGAAATTGTTACTATCAGGATCTTCTGTGATGTGCGGCCACTCTTTTAGGTGCACGTGACATCAAAGAAAAAGAAAGATCAGATTCCAATCAGATGTGAGCTGAATTGGATGCCAAAATATCAGATTTTAAGCAATTTGGAGCGCTTAGAATGGCAAAAAAAAATCTGATCCATGTAATTTTAGGGCAATAAAATCAGATTTGGTGTGCAGTGCAAACGAGTCTTTAGATTTGAGTGTTTTCAGTTAGGAGCTCTGTCACAGAACCATTACACTCGAAACTTGAGGTACTACTGTATATGAGTAGGGCTGCCATGATCATGGGTCGGTGCATACCTCAGTGTTAAAGGACTACTGAAACCCACAACTACCCACCACGGAGTTAGATAGTATATATATCAATGATGAAATATTAACATTGCAACACATGCCAATACGGCCTTTTTAGTTTACTAAATTGCAATTTTAAATTTCCCGGGACTTTTTTCTTGAAAACGTCGCGTAATGATGATGTGACGTGTACGCGTGACGTCACGGGCTGTTATGAATATGAGCGCTGCGCACACACACAGCTAAAAGTCGTCTGCTTTAACGGCATAATCACACAGCATTTTGGACATCTGTGTTGCTGAATCTTTTGCAATTTGTTCAATTAATATTGGAGAAGTCAAAGTAGAAAGACGGAGTTGGGAAGCTTTAGCCTTTAGCCACACAAACACACGGTGATTCCTTGTTTAAAATTCACGGAGGTGAAACTTTAGTATGGATCACAGCGGACATGGATCCCGACTACATGTCAACCAGCAGGTTTCGGTGAGAAAACTGTGGTTAAAAAGTCGCCTCTTACCGGAGAAAAGCTGAGCTTGTGCCGTCCATACAGCTGCCGTCGACTTACCCGAGACACTTTGGTCAACACCCGGCCGTGGACATACACTTCCGACTATCAGGTACTGTTAAACTCACTAAAACACTAGCAACACAATAGAAAGATAAGGGATATCACAGAATTATCCTAGTAAATGTCTCTAAAAACATATGAATCCGTCTCAATGCAACGCCATTGCAATCGCGTTTTTTTTTTTTTTATAACTTTTTTTTTTTTTTTTTCTAGTCCGTCGCTATCAATATCCTCAAACACACATCTTTCATCCTCGCTCAAAATAATGGGGAAATTGTCGTTTTCTCGGTCTGAATAGCTGTTTTGGTTTGAGGCTCCCATTAAAATCAATGTGAATATATGAGGAGCCATCAACATGTGAAATCATCGTCTGCGACTTCCGGTAGAGGCAGGGCTTTTCTCCAGTTGCAAACTTTATCGTGGATGTTCTCGACTAAATCCTTTTCAGCAAAAATATGGCAATATCGCGAAATGATCAAGTATGACACATAGAATGGACCTGTTATCCCCGTTTAAAGAAGAAAATCTCATTTCAGTAGGCCTTTAAGGCTTTTGGTTTGGTTCGTTTTTGGTAGAGTACGGATCAGTAAGAGTTGCTGATGAAGAACAATTGACACATTTTGGCACAGAATGGGAAAAGACAGCTTGACTGTGTAGAATATTGTCAAAAATAAAACATACAGCAAACAAGGAAAGTGTGTTATATTAAGTCAAGGGTAATAAAAAGTATTTTTATATGTAAAAACAAAAGCAATAAGGTTTAAGGATGGTAAGGTGCATAGGTAGTAAGGAGCTACATAAAGTTGATTCAGGAAATACATAATACATGACTGGCATCTACTGAGTCTTGAGGGAGCAACTATTTCCCTCATCTGTCCATAGAGCAGGACAACAGTTGCCTTATTATTGTGTTACGTAAGGTGTATTCTACGTAAAAGACAAGGTCCGCTGTGAATTACTGTTTTGTCAACAGTCATATCACATCTGCATCCACAACTGTTTCTGACTGGGATGAAGGCTCATGGTTGGAATGCTCATTTTATCCATAGTCTCATTTTACTTCTACATATTTTTGAGATTTCCGCAGTCACCTCAAAATGCATGTTGGTGGCGTTATTCATGTGTTCTGGTGCACACATGATGTTGAAGGACAATTACTCCAGGCCCCAGTATGCGCTTCATATTTCATGGATGAGTTGCATCCTTCAGCTCTGCAAATCAATGTATATACAGTACGTCGGTGAGTTGCATCCGTTCATCCATAAATGCATCAAAGAGCCATTATAACTGTTGCAGCAGAAAAAAAAAAATCACCATCTTTGTGCAACACTTGTTGACCATGCCACTCTGCTGTTTCCCTACATAATGAGAACCTAATGTTAGCCATATATCATAGAACCTCGAAATACATGACTAATTGTTCACTGCACTGATGTAATGTAAAAATGCAGAAAAGAACTGAGCTTGACATTCCTGCTTACATCTGCTTATCTGGGGGTTAATAGGAGGTATGCTTGTCGGGCAGTAAATGTAATGATTTGAATTTGCAACTAAATACAATATTCTAATGACATTACCAGGAAATGCACATTGAAATACTGTAGCAGACTCCACACCTGACCTGCGCAAACAGTTTATTTTTCGATTTTATGGCCTCAGTCGTTTGTCCGAGGGTTGTTGTAGGACTTTAACATCTTATAAAACACCTGTTTAAGCATTTTTTCAGTAAATTGCAATGTATCTAAACCAAGAACTTGACACTTCCTTACCACCTCCATCACAATTGCTTATTCACAATACAACGACACGACACAGAACAGTGCATAATCATTGTTAAAACTGTACATATTGTATTTTTGAGTTGTTTTTTTTATTCATTTTATGTATTCGGTTTGATTTGTGTACCTAATCCCTTCATGGATTACAGAATGTGCGTTAATAAGCACGGATAAAATGTCTATTAATTTTTTACCACAAACGTATTTCCAGCCCCTTCTTGCTATGTCAATAATAAAATGATAATCAAAACAACTCAACAATATTAACATAGATTATGAAAGATTCTACAATATTAAGTAGTACATAATATTCCTTGACAATCAACATTAAAAGTTTTTACATTTTTGTTTTTTTTTGTAACACCTTCTTTTCTTACATGCAGGAAGTGAACTCAATTTAAACATGTTAAAGTTAAATCATACCCTTGTAGAATGTGTTATTTTGGACGTAAAGAAATATATATAATAATTTATTTCCAAGAATTTGTTTTAGTACAAAAACATGCATCTAACCTGCACGCTATGGTTAACATACTAGTATGCCAAAATTATTTTGATGCTATTAGGCTTACCCCTTTGACTCAGCTTAAGAAACAACTTTTTGCGACTGACTCGATCAAAAGCTTTTGAGGCATCAATGAAGCTAATTAGTACTTAGGATTTTGTTTTCCTTTAAGATCAACAACCTCTTTTAGAACATAAATACACAAGTCTGTACTAGGTTTGGATTCAAATGGTGGATACAAATTTATATAGATGATCCATGCCAGAATCTTGGAAACTACACTGGCTAGTGCAATAGGCCTATAGTTGTCCCAATCTCGCCTGCTTTATCCTTGATGACAGGGAAAAAAGTGACGGACAAAATATTACCTGGCAGCAGGCTGTGGGTCATAAGACCATGAGGGATACAAATGGCCAGGAGAGCAGCAACTCTTGGGCTTGCAGGCTCTAGGTGTTCTGCAGTGATTTAGTCTGAGCCACATGCTTTGTCATTATTGAGTTGTGTTATTGCCTGATGGACTTCATTAGTTGTAATCCCAACTGCATGACTAATATCAACAGTGCCAACCATGTGGGGACCACCTTTAACACAGTTAAACAACTGAAAATAATGTTGCTTCCACAAATTGGCTATATTATTGGTTCCAGAAACAGCCCCTGAATTGCGGGGCAATGATCCTGTGCGTATTAAGAGATTTCACCTCTTTCCAGAAACCTTGTAGATTAAAACTGAATAGTTTTTCTGCCATACATAACAAATAGCATAATTATACAGTGGGGCAAAAAAGTATTTAGTCAGCCACCGATTGTGCAAGTTCTCCCACTTAAAATGATGACATCCATCCATCCATTTTCTACCGCTTATTCCCTTGTGGGGTCGCGGGGTGCGCTGGCGCCGATCTCAGCTACAATCGGGCGGAAGGCGGGGTACACCCTGGACAAGTCGCCACCTCATCGCAGGGCCAACACAGATAGACAGACAACATTCACACTCACATTCACACACTAGGGCCAATTTAGTGTTGCCAATCAACCTATCCCCAGGTGCATGTCTTTGGAAGCGGGAGGAAGCCGGAGTACCCGGAGGGAACCCACGCATTCACGGGGAGAACATGCAAACTCCACACAGAAAGATCCCTGGATTTGAACCCAGGACTGCAGGAACTTCTTATTGTGAGGCAGACGCACTAACCCCTCTTCCACCGTAAAGCCCCCAAAATGATGACAGAGGTCTGTAATTTTCATCATAGGTACACTTCAACTGTGAGAGACAGAATGTAAAATCCAGGAATTCACTTTGTAGGAATTTTAAAGAATTTATTTGTAAATTATGGTGAAAAATAAGTATTTGATCAACCATTCAAAGCTCTCACTGATGGAAGGAGGTTTTGGCTCAAAATCTCACGATACATGGCCCCATTCATTTTTTCCTTAACACGGATCAATCGTCCTGTCCCCTTAGCAGAAAAACATCCCCAAAGCATGATGTTTCACCCCCATGCTTCACAGTAGGTATGGTGTTCTTGGGATGCAACTCTGTATTCTTCTTCCTCCAAACACGACGAGTTGACTTTATACCAAAAAGTTCTATTTTGGTTTCATCTGACCACATGACATTCTCCCAATCCTCTGCTGTATCATCCATGTATCCATTTTGGTATAAACTCAACTTTTCGTGATTGGAGGAAGAAGAATACTGAGTTGCATCCCAAGAGCAGCATACCTACTGTGAAGCATGGGGGTGGAAACATCATGCTTTGGGGCTGTTTTTCCGCTAAGGGGACAGGACGATTTATCCGTGTTAAAGGGGAACATTATCACAATTTCAAAAGGGTTAAAAACAATAAAAATCAGTTCCCAGTGGCTTGGTGTATTTTTTGAAGTTTTTTTCAAAATTTTACCGGTCTCGGAATATCCCTAAATAAAGCTTTAAAGTGCCTTATTTTCGCCCTCTGCGAAGACACTGGCCATTTCCCTGTGACGTCACACAGTGCTGCCAATGTAAACAAACAACGACGAATACCACAGCAAGATATAGTGACATTAGCTCGGATTCAAACTCGGATTTCAGCGACTTAAGCGATTTAACAGATTACGCATGTATTGAAACAGATGGTTGGAGTATGAAAATATTGAAGAAGAAACTGAAGCTATTGAGCGAATAGCTATTGACGCTATTCATAGCCATAGCATGGCCGAATAGCTGCGTTAGCATCGCCGGTAAAATGTGCGGACCAAACGATCAGGACTTTCGCATCTTTTGACACTGGAGCAACTTAAATCCGTCGATTGGTAAGTGTTTTTTTCGCATTAAATGTGGGTGGAAGGAAACGTAATATAGTTGCAAATGCATCTACAGGTTATCCATACATCTCTGCGCCATGTCTGCTTTAGCACCGCCGGTAAGTAGCATGTTAGCATCGGTTAGCATAGCATGTTAGCATCGATTAGCTGGCAGTCAACATCAACCAAACTCACCTTTGTGATTTCGTTGACTATCGTTGCAAATGCATCTGCAGGTTATCCATACATCTCTGTGCCATGTCTGTCTTAGCACCGCCGGTAAATAGCATGTTAGCATCGTTTAGCGTAGCATGTTAGCATAGATTAGCATAGCATGTTAGCATAGATTAGCTGGCAGTCAACATCAACAAAACTCACCTTTGTGATTTCATTGACTATCGTTGCAAATGCATCTGCAGGTTATCCATACATCTCTGTGCCATGTAAAATGTCGAGACACTCCGGCACATTCAATGGGGGTCTGGCGGCAGACACTTTCGCATCTTCGGGCCAGTGGTGCAACTTGAATCCCTCCCTGTTAGTGTTGTTACACCCTCCGACAACACACCGTAGAGGCATGATGTCTCCAAGGTTCCAAAAAATAGTCAAAAAAACGGAAAATAACAGAGCTGAGACCCGGTGTTTGTAATGTGTTGAAAATGAAAATGGCGGGTGTATTACCTCGGCGACGTCACATTCTGACATCATCCCCTCCAGCGCGATAAACAGAAAGGCGTTTAATTCGCCAAAATTCACCCATTTAGAGTTCGGAAATCGGTTAAAAAAATAGATGGTCTTTTTTTTGCACCATCAAGGTATATATTGACGCTTGCATAGATCTGGTGATAATGTTCCCATTTAAGGAAAGAATGAATGGGGCCATGTATCGTGGGATTTTGAGCCAAAACCTCCTTCCATCAGTGAGAGTTTTGAATGGTTGACCAAATACTTATTTTCCACCATAATTTACAAATAAATTATTTAAAATTCCTACATTGTGAATCCCTAGATTTTTTTTCACATTCTGTCTCTCACAGTTGAAGTGTACCTATGATGAAAATTACAGACCTCTGTCATCATTTTAAGTGGGAGAACTTGCACAATCAGTGGCTGACTAAATACTTTTTTGCCCCACTATACTTAGCTTTGGTAATGTTTTAAGATCCAAGATAGGCCCTGGCTGAGGCCAACCTGCCAGAACCCAGGTCTTGTAAGCCTCCTTGGCCTTTGCATGATGTTCAGCAACATACCTTATGGAAGCATGTGTAGTATGGTCTACTGGCCACCAATACAGCTGCCACAATACAAACATACATACCACATAGGTCTTCACAATGAGAGACTTCATACAGCTTACTTTGTACACGTGACAGCACATCTGGGTAAGTGTACATCGGCCGAAAGGACATCGGTTTTCCCGAATGTCCTCATTTCTGCGTTAATGCCACTCCAGTTTAGCTTTGCGGGCGGCAGCGCTCTAATGGGCCATCTCAGGGAGACGATCCACATCAACAGTCATAATAGAAGATACATGATCTGACAGTGACATATACAGTACATTATCACCATTGATTGCAGGGTGGCATGAGCATCAGCATTGCTAATGCAGTGGTCTAGCCATGATGTAAAATGCCAGCCCTCACTTATATAGGAGTAATTTTCAAAAAGTAAAAGCAATTGGCTTGATCGTATGAGATTGTCATCATCACAAAAGTGTACATAGGTTTGAACAACCTAGCAAATCTACTGTGTCTCTAAGGTCGGCGTTCATGTCACCAACCACATAAACGCATGTCGAGTTGTTGTCAATAACAAAAGAGTTTCCATCTATCCATTTTCTTGTCCCTCTCTGGGTTGTGGGGGTGGTTGATGGCGATCTCAGCTGCATTCGGAATGCAGGGTAAGCCCTGGTCAGTTGCCACCTCATCATATTTATAAGACTAATAGACATAATTATATTTTACAGACTAGTAATTGGAATCCGTTGCGGACAAAGAAGCAGGGACGCACGCAGAAGCAGCCACTCTCTCGTCTTTGTCCGCAGATGCATGTCGAGACAGGGTTTCGAGGTAACTCCAGTCTATGCTCCAATGCAGCATCTCTGCAGACCATGGAGGAGGCAACCGCCCGTAAAATCTCCTTAAAATAAAATTATATTATTGTTCGGACCCCAATTTAGGCTCGATGTACATAAATGGATGGGTAATATTTATTAATTCACCAATCAATCACTGGAATTCCTGGAGAGACGCCACAAAAGCACGGAAAATGCATGTTCCCGCAAAAAATGCTAGTTATCCAGAATCAAATTTGGTAACGTTTTGGATTAAAGGCCTACTGAAACCCACTACTACCCACCACGCAGTCTGATAGTTTATATATCAATGATGAAATATTAACATTGCAACACATGCCAATACGGCCTTTTTAGTTTACTAAATTGCAATTTTAAATTTCCCGGGACTTTTTTCTTGAAAACGTCGCGTAATGATGATGTGTACGCGTGACGTCACGGGCTGTTATGAATATGAGCGCTGCACACACACACAGCTAAAAGTCGTCCCGCTTTAACAGCATAATTACACAGTATTTTGGTGATCTGTGTTGCTGAATCTTTTACAATTTGTTCAATTAATATTGGAGAAGTCAAAGTAGCAAGATGGAGTTGGGAAGCTTTAGCCTTTAGCCACACAAACACACGGTGATTCCTTGTTTAAAATTCACGGAGGTGAAACTTTACTATGGATCACAGCGGACATGGATCCCGACCACTCGTCAACCAACAGGTTTCGGTGAGAAAATTGTGGTTAAAAAGTCGCCACTTACCGGATATCAGCTGAGCTTGCGCCTCCCGTAAAGCTGCCGTCGACTTCCCTGAGACACTGCGCGTCAACACCCGGCCGTGGATGTATACTTCCGACTATCAGGTACTGTTAAACTCACTAAAACACTAACAACACAATAGAAAGATAAGGGATTTCCCAGAATTATCCCAGTAAATGTTTCTAAAAACTTATGAATCCGTCTCAATGCAACGTGATTGCAATCGCGTTTTATTATTTTAATTTTTTGTTGTTGTTGTTTTTTTCTAGTATGTCGCTATCAATATTCTCAAACACGAATCTTTCATCCTCGCTCAAATTAATGGGGAAATTGTCGTTTTCTCGGTCCGAATAGCTGTTTTTGTTGGAGGCTCCCATTAAAATCAATGTGAATATGTGAGGAGCCATCAACATGTGAAGTCATCATCTGCGACTTCCGGTAGAGGCGGGGCTTTTCTCCAGTTGCAAACTTTATCGTGGATGTTCTCTACTAAATCCTTTCAGCAAAAATATGGCAATATCGCGAAATGATCAAGTATGACACATAAAATGGACCTGCTATCCCGGTTTAAATAAGAAAATCTCCTTTCAGTAGGCCTTTAAGTAGTGTACAACTTTTGGGGGCTTGAGTTTAACAAATGGTTAACAAGCAGTTTACTTTCAGTGTCCTGATTCTGGCCTGCCACACCCGTCTTTCTGTTACCTCTTGTCGCTGAGCTGCATGCCCATGATTGGTGTTCCTCGGGGCGGAGCAACCTTTGCATAACTACAATTACAATCAGGCTGAAGACGGGTCTTACCTGATATGGATAACGCTGCATTTTAGTACCAACCAGTTCTTGTTTGAATATTATAGTACTTTTGACACAGTGTAATACCAAAAGTACAAACAACTTTTTATGTAAGTGATTAGGAAGTTATGCAGTTGACACATTTTCCAAAAGTTCCCTTCCATAAATCATTCAGACAAGCTTAGCTACTGAATATTCATTTTCATTTTCAAACACTGTGATCTGATGATCTCTCCGCGGGTGTCAACATTTGATGTAATTTGTGACAACTCTCCTATCCTAACAGTTATAGTTTCACTTTAACTTCCGTTGAGGCTTTCAATTCTGCAGTGTATTTTTTCTTTTGCATGTTAAAATGTTTTTTTAAAACACAACTACAAATTCCTTTCCATGGTGACCATAACAACAACATCATTTGTTAGAATGACTAACAGCTTTCTTTCTCCCGCACAGGTGTATCCAAATCTTAAAATTCATAAAATATGAGGGCCAGTTTTCAAATTTGTTTTCACTTTGAAAACAATATAAAGATTTTTTTAAAGGAAAAAAACAGCCTGCATGTCAGCTTTGTATTACTAGCGTCAATATTTCAACCTTTTCAGCTATTTGCGCTTTGATCTCACTTTTTACTTTTTGTAATCGTATCATTATGATGTACCTCTGAAAAATTATTTGCGGGCCACTGCAGGTCGTACTTTGGACTCCATGAACACATCTGGAGGGTTTATCTGATTCCTAATGTATATATTTACCGTAGTTTAAGCTGGCGTATTAAATATATATTGTCATAGTGAACTGACTGTCATTAACATGTTAATGTACTAAGGGCCTGATCTACCAACATTTTGCAATCTACCAAAATTTTGCATGCACTAAAACACATGCAAACTTGAAATTACAAGCAAAGCTAAGCTACTAAGGGTTGCATTTCATACGGACCATGTTATTTTTTGTTCTACAGTTTGTACATTTAAAGCAGTTTCTTGTGGTTCTTTGGTCAAAATGTTGCATGGATTATGTTGTGCAGACTATCTTCACATCGCTTTCTGACCGTCTCGTCAAGATGAGCCGTTTTTTGGGGCGGTCTTACTTACTGTACATGGCTTCACTTCGTCTGTGTCTCCTCTCCTTGTCAGCCATTTTGTAGTTGATTCTCTTTTAGTCTGTGTACTGACAGATATACGATTAAACTCTACCCTACTTTGTATTAGAAATGGCAACAGTGGAGGATACATGAGCATGTACAAGATAGTCTGCCCCACAACAAGAGGATAGAGACAAATAAGTAACTTATTGACTACAATGTTGGTCTCCCACAAAGTTCTTTGTGTAAATCTCTACCATATATGGAGATATCCGCTGACATCACCAATTGGAAAAATGTCACAAACGGCTCGATAGGAAGTTTGAGGGAAGGCAATATTTGTGTTTGTACATAGCTTCATTTGCACATACACAGTAGGAAATTTGGACTCAGGCAGTAATACATAGGCAATATAATAGAACAGTAATAAATGATATATAGAAAATAACATAAAGGCGCTTAACAAGAGGAAGAACCGAGATTAGCTGGCGAAAAACGCAGTGTGGATTGATACATAAATAAAAAATAAAAAACAGTACAGTCAGTGTGGGGCAGAAAGAACAGTAGAGAGAGACTATGGAGCCCGGATAGCATTCAGCCGTCTGACAGCTTCAGGGGAGAAGCTGGCTCTGAGCCTGGTTGTTTTACTCAGCCATTTGCCTGAGGGGAGGGGTAGAAAGTGCTGGTGTGCAGGGTGAGTGGAGTCATTCCTGATGCTGAGGGCCCTCCCCCTCCATCGCCACGTGTACAGTTCTGAGGTGTTGAGAAGGCTGCTTTCCGCAGTCTTCTGTGCAGCCTTCAGCCCACTCTGCAGTGCCTTCTTCTGCGCCACTGTGCAGCTGCCGTGCCACACGGTGATGCCGGTGCAGAGCATGCTCTCCACCACTCGGTTACAAAAGCTCCTCAGGACTAAGCTTCCAAGCCCAGCTTCTTAAGGAAGTAGAGTCGCTGGTGGGCCTTCCTGACCATACAGGATGTGTTGGTGCTCCGGTTGAAGTCCTTGGTTATGTGGACACCCAGGTACCTGAAGCTGGAGACCACTTCCACAGCTGCTCCTCCGATGTGCAGTGATGTAGAGTTTGTTTTCTCTGCACCACTGCTCCAGGTGTTCACTCGCCGGTCTGTATTCGGACTCATTGTTGTCAGTGATGTGTCCCACAACTGCTGTGTCAACATTGCCTCTATGGTTTGATTTCAAATTTTCGGGACTTATGCACATCTCAAATACACAAAAATTGGTACCAATATGGGCAGCACGGTGGAACAGGGGTTGGTGCATCTGCCTCACAATACAAAGGTCCTGAGCAGTCCTGGGTTCAATCCCGGGCTCGGGATCTTTCTGTGTGGAGTTTGCATGTTCTCCCCATGGCTGCATGGGTTCCCCCTGGGTACTCCGGCTTCCTCCCACTTCCAAAGACATGCACCTGGGGTGAGGTTGATTGGCAACACTAAATTGGCCCTAGTGTGTGAATGTGAGTGTGAATGTTGTCCGTCCATCTGTGTTGACCCTGTGATGAGGTGGCGACTTGTCCAGGGTGTATGCCGCCTTCCGCTCAAATGCAGCCGAGATAGGCGCCAGCAACCCCCGCGACCCAAAAGGGACAAGCGGTAGGAAATGGATGGATGGAGGGTACCAATAGGTAAGCAATGTTGGTTTTGCATTATAGGTCCCCTTTAAATGAGCAAAATAAGGAGCACAATACATGTCTGACGTAATGTACATCCATAACACATGGTGATGAATGGAATGTCCACAATACTGGGAATTGGAGATACACAGTAAAATCCCCAGTGTTAAATATGCAGTGTTAACATGCATTATATCTATCAGAGTTATTACAAGAACTGGAGTAAAACGCCCCCCAGTGTTGGTGTTGATTTCCATCGTTGAACGAGACAGTGTTAGATGTACAATGATTAGACACGCCCTCCAGCCCCTCCTCGTGTCCACACCCTGAAGAATGTTCTGGAAGCCATTTTATGAATGTTTAAGGACTGTGGTAAGTTGCTTTTCCTCTCTTACTAAATCAATTATTTGTCATTTGTAGCATCATGTCAGAATTTACTTTATATTGTTGAAGCTATTTGTGTACGTTTTTTTATCTAAAAAATATGGTATTCTAAGAGGGCCAATGTCACCCAGTGAATGCTAGCCTAAATGTTAGACACCTCAGACTTCGTTTTTGTGAGGGATGTGGGACAATTTCAAATATTATATGAAATAGAATATTTAATATGTAACTTGTACATAATTATGCTCTGGAGATGTGGCGAAAAAAATAGTGAGTAACCCTGGTCTAGGCACTATTGAGCGTAGGTGGCCAGAGCACAAAATCATGAGGTGCGTGTGTAAATATTTTTGCTTCTACATTGTTAATGACGAGGTTACTAAACAATCAACTGTTAGCTTACCAGCGTGAAGATATGCAGATAAGATTAAAGGTATCATAAATCATGTTTCATTTTATAAATAAATAATAAATAAATGGGTTGTACTTGTATAGCGCTTTTCTACCTTCAAGGTACTCAAAGCGCTTTGACACTACTTCCACATTTACCCATTCACACACTGATGGAGGGAGCTGCCATGCAAGGCGCCAACCAGCACCCATCAGGAGCAAGGGTGAAGTGTCTTGCTCAGGACACAACGGACGTGACGAAGTTGGTTCTAGGTGGGATTTAAACCAGGGACGCTCGGGTTGCGCACGGCCACTATCCCACTGCGCCACGCCGTGTGTTTTTTTAATTGAGTGTGCAATTTCCAGAGGTGGGACCAAGTCATTGTTTTGCAAGTCACAAGTAAGTCTCAAGTCTTTGCCCTCAAGTCTCGAGTCAAGTCCCGAGTCAAGACAGGCAAGTCTCAAGTCAAGTCCAAGTCAAAACTGAAAAGTCTCATGTGAAGTCCCAAGTCCTGCATTTGGAGTTTCAAGTCATTTCAAGTCCTTTTAACCACAGACTAATATATTTACACAGATTGTGTATGCTTTTAAAACGCTGTATGTATTTATTACAAAAGAAAATAGTGCTGACATTGCACTTCATAGTAGCACTATTAACCAGTTATTTTAAACATGTAACTCATTCCTTTAAAGAATAAACACATTTGAAAAAACAAGTGCAACTGTAATTATTTGCACAATAGGGTTATCATTGTATTTCGATGGCATATTGCATTGGAACTAGTTCCACAGCAGTTTCCATCCTGTTTTTACCTTATCTCATTGATCTCATCTCATACTGTATGTGTTTTAAAGTGTGCGTACACATGAAAACCATAAATACATGAACATAACAATGAACAGAGTTGTACTTTTTAGATATCAGGGCCCTATGGAATTTTTACACATATTCTTAATATAGTATACATTTTAACTGACCTTTATTTGACTATGTTTGTCTTTTTATAGGTGGCTAAAATACGTAGTTCTGCTGACCGCCGTCTAACGTTACGTTACTGTGTGTGATACATCCACGAACTTAACATTATGTGTAGGTACCTCATGCAGCCCTGCTTGAAAAAAATCACTTGACAAAAAGTATGAATAAGGTAGCGAGCTGCAGTGGACGCAACAGATTGTAGTGTTTGCAATGACTTATAACCATAGACATATTATAAGTAGACCCAGCATTGGCTGCTGTGACGCGAGCAATTTGGCCACCATCTTCAAGTGGTGATGAGGAGCTGGCGAGCAGCCTAAACTGACAGTTGAGAGGTAGAAAACAAAAGATGCCGAGCTGGAGTTCAGCGTTTGACTGCTCAAATGAGCGGACTGTTGAAAATAGGAATCAGGTGATTACTTTTCACAAGTAAGAATTAACATTAACATACTATTGGTGGTATTTTGTGAAAAGAATATTATCACAGAGTTGTGAAAGAGCAAAGATCTTCAATATTTGTATGTGAAAATCACAAATAAATCTTCTGGAGGAGGATGACCCCTCTACTGGTATTTGGTTTACAAACTTTCAGCCACACTTAAAACAAAATTCACCAGCCACCACTGATTATGATGCATTCATCATTTTAGGCAAAACATAAGACAATACTCTCTTAACAGTATAATTGTAACCAGGAATAAGTCTTCAAGTAACAATATTCAAATACTAACATTGTTGGCTAAAACAGACTTTGGTTTTATTCAGAATCCAGTGAAACATATTGGTGGCTTTAGCTGACATAAAGACTTTCAGGCTTTTATATATGTTTAAGTATTTGGCAGACACTTTTATCCAAAGCAACATACGTGAAAAATACCTATAAAACATTTACTGTAAACATGATTGTTTAGGGCAAGAATGTAATACAAAATATCAATACAAAGTGTCAAGACAGAATAAACTCTCAGCTGTTCCAGCAACAGAGATAAAGTCTATTGGTCCGTAAGATATATAGATATCTAATATATTCATACATTGTTTATGTAGGATATACACATGTATATATAACCTAATCATATTGTTTCTTCAATTTAAAAATAGCAGACCGTTTTTTTCACCCTTCTCTGGGATTATTATTCCCAGTTTTGATCTTGGACGTCTGGTCACTTATAGCATATAAGAATATTATATTACTGTTAAGCAAACTATGAACACGCAAAAACATGTGTCCTTTATCGTAGTTACACGTATGACAAAAAAAGCGCGTGAAAATCAGTGATATTCAGTGAGATAAAATGCGCTGACAGTTCATTGCTCCTGCCAAATGAATTGCACTGAGTGGAGTTGATCACCACTCCAAGATGGCGGCCAAGCGTCTCGTCTCGTCAGCGCCAGTAGTGGTCGATGCTGCGTCTACTTATAAGATGTCTATGGTTATAACGTCATAGATGTTAAAGTCTAAGTCGAGTCGCAAGTCTTTTCACATTTCGTCAAGTCTAAAGTCATCAAATTCATGACTCGACTCAGACTCGAGTCCAAGTCATGTGACTCGAGTCCACACCACTGGCAATTTCACATTTGTTGGCTCTTTTTTTTGGTAACCCTCTTTGAAATAATACATAGGAGTATCAAGTCATTAGGTTTTTCTAATGATCATTTTTCTTATATTTGTGTATACATGATTTGTTTTGACTGGGCCTTTCAACTTTGGCTGTATGTTTCGCTTTAAAATAACTGATTTGAAACTCATTTTAAAAATATTTCAAATGACCTGTCAATTTCTGCTTTTTTTCTGTTTCCTAACATTTGCCAAATTCAGTGTCCCAGCTGTAAATGAAGGTGTCAAAGTTGTTGACAGTTCAGGGAGTGAGATAGATGATGATGTTTTTGAGGAAATTGTGAAGGATCCTGCCACTGGGGTACTAACTATCAAATACAAAACAGGTTTGTTACCGCTTTAAATTTGTAAGCTATATTAACATTTTTATTCCAATATTGAGAAGAGGTAAATCTTTATTTATAATCAAGCTAAGTAGCTTTTGTTTCAAAGTAAACCGATATTCTCCATTAGATTAGGTGTGGTTTTATGAGCAAATTTGTTCAACATGTCTTCTTTCTCCTTTTTGCAATGGTGGTTAGAATCTGTCTCCCTGATAACCTCTCCAAAGTCACAATCATCCATTTGTTCATCGGACTCAGACACAACCATCCTTGAAGACACTCCTACCAGAAAGCATCAGAGGCTGGACTCTGAATCTATGCAAGTAAGACTTCATACAGGCACTAATGCTTTCTATTGAACAAGGATTAAAATGGTTCAAACAATGATCTTGAATTGCATCGTATGAGGGTTATGTTTAAGTTCTGTCCAGATTTTAACATTGTGTTGTACTAAATATAGATTTCTTAAACTGTTTTATATTTTGGTTTGATATTCTTATTTCAGCTGGTGAAATCCATTCTTACCAAGAAATCGGATGGAGAATATATAATAAATGAATACAACCGACCTAAGTCCTTGACAGAACAGAGCAGAAGAAAATTGGTGAATATACTGGCAGCTGAGATGACGGAGAAGAATGGGTAAGTTGTTTGTTGGTTTTGATTGGCACATGTGTTCTTATTTAGGTTTCAGAGTAATCTAAAGTAAATAATAAACATTTCACTACATCTTATAAAACGTGTGTATGAAGAATAAACTTGAATGTAAGTACATCTCCGTCAAGACAGGTGAAGGAAATGTATGCACAAGGAATTGTGAACTTGTTCCCCAACTTCAGAGACCCATTTTCCAAGAATGGCTATGTGGGTTACACACTCTTAATTGTTGTTATTGTCTTTATTTTGAGTCGTCCCAAAGTATGTTGTGACTAGAAGTGCCTATTTTTGCAATTCTCTCAAAGGAACATTTTTATGGAGAATTAAAACTATTCAGAGATGCAGTGCTAAAGAAAGGCGATCATCATTTGGAGGTAATCCTATATTATTCTTGAAAAATGTATTGAATAGAATAGTCATATGAGCACTTATTGGTTTTGTTGCATTTGTTGCAATGCTTTTCAGCCAATAGCCAAACATTTTTTCATAAAAGTTGGGTCACATTCAGCTGACAGTGTTTTGAACTGTATGTGATTGTCATGAGTCGTATGTCCTCATATTGTTTAGCTTTGGCGGAAGGACCATCTGATGAAGACAAGTCGGGAGGACCAACTGTTGGACGAGTTACCCAATTCCATCCAGAGATTGTCTTGTCTTGGAAGTGATGTTACTGATGAAACATTCGGCTGACGTGGACATGGTCATCAAAAAGATGAAGCTGACATTTGCCCATTGGCATAACATGGTCTTGGACCAACAGCAGTCAAGCAACATTCTATCTTATTTTCCTCGCTTTAAAGACATCAATGGCTTGGTAATTATCAACATTTTCTGTATTAATGTTGTACAACTATTGCACATTTTAACTGTCGTTTACTGTGTGATTTTAAAATTGGTACCTAACTTCCAACTACAGGTTGTACAGGATTTTGTTCTAATGTTTGGAGAGGATTAATCGGACAAGTTTCTGGAGAAGTGGCCAACCACATTCAAAAAGAATATCATCCAACAATGCAGAAAGCTTCCCTCCATTGTTGAGCTTGAGGAACTCCTGATGACAGCTGACCCTCCTGAAGATGGGGCTGAAGTGAACGTTGACTTTAGTAAGAAGTTTGTAAGGATACATTCATTTAAATGAGGAAGCATGTTCAAAATGCGGACTTACAAGCATAATTAGAAGAAAATTCCAAAGTTTTTGGCCTCAACAAGAAGATTTTTTTGGGAAAAAAGAGCTTCTTCAGGTGTTTTTAAAGTGCCATATTTTATTTATTTATATATATATATATATATAGTAATGAAAATGCCACTGACCTTGCAGTGTATTAAATGAAATTGTTGGTCCACATTTGAAGTAGGCTATCAAACTTGTTCTGTTTCAGGTTGGGACAGTGACCTCTCATGGATTTTGCTGCTCTTACACTTGATCCCACTGACTGTTCTCGGTCGGAAGAGGCCAGGAATAGTTTCTGCATTACGGGCTGGGAAGCATCTTGTGGTCTTCAAGAAGGTTTGTATAGTTCTCTAATGAAGCATATTTAGTTTACAATAGTTTATGTAATCATTTCTATTATAAAACCACAACCATGTCGATTTGTTTATTCTTCTCTCCATAGACTGGAACAAGCATCCAAGAACATCTTGACACCATAACTACCAGCACTCAATCCTATCTCCTGGCTGTTGGAGTGAGGAAGAATACAATCCACGAGTTCTTCATAATTCTCGACAAGAATGCCGTACCTTGCAGGTCACACTCCTCTCTTGGTGCTTTTGATGAACTGTTTAAAGCACACTTGGTGTTTGCGACATCAAACCACACCATGCTCCACATCATGCACACTTTCATGCCTTACTCCAAACCATTTGATGTTCACATGGCGTATGGAACATTGTATACCACATTGTATGTTGTCCCATATTGCCATTTCATGCAGACCTAAGGTCACCCTTTCTGTATTCTGTCCCTAATGTTGATTGTCCTGCCTGACAAAAAAATAAAGGTTACTAAATGTATGATATTGTAGTAGTGTGTTTTGCACTCACTTGCCATTTACAAGACAAAGTTGGTGAGACTTAATTTGACACTGCACAAGAGTAAATCAAGTAGAATGAGCACCATTTTTTTTTTTCAGAAATAGTGTGAGTTTTTTTTAAAAAACTGCAATGTTAGCGCATTTTTACTGTTTACTAAATATTTTTTTCTTCACTGCAAGGGAGTGAATAATCATCATGTTAATGTATTATCAAACCTTATCAGAGTTTTATTTCAACACCAAAGCAGTGTTAATGAGCAAATACATTTAACTTGGTGTACAATTATCACCAAAAAAGAGTAATTTATCAACACTACTCAAGAGTAATAAGTTGAACAACACTCCACAGTGTTACAATTTTGACTCTATTTAGTGTTCATTTAACTCTATAAATTTAACACTATGGAAAGAGTACATTCAACACCAGCTCAGGTTAGGACCAAATAGACGTTTGAGTAGTGTTAAATTTAACTCTTTAAGTGTTGATTTTACACTATAGAATTTACTGTGTACAAATATAATAATTTAATGCTTTTAATGTAACTTATTGTTAGAATAATTATGTTTAAGTGATCACACAACTCTTATGCTTAAAGGCTGTTGCTATAGTTATTCTATTTTGTGGTCAAGTTGTACTGTTCTGTCTGTGTAAAGGCACACAACTTTTTATCTTCCACTGCAAGTTGTCTCGCAGCAGCAGTTTCTGTCTTCCAGCCTGCTACGGACTTTAAATACCTCAACGAAGATAAGACGACAACACACAGACAAAGCAGAGCCAGGGCGAAATCTGGAGCTCAAGCACATTTGGATTCTGAGTAATCATGTATTATGATACTGGGGCTGCTTCCATAATATGTGTGACCACTCCCTTTAGAGGCAACCTCAGTAATGTCAACTTTGGAACTCCCGAATAAATAGAGGAGCATGTGGGACTTTCCCTCAGAGCGTGGTGGGAGACTGTAACCTAGTGTGCAGCCCCAAACGTTTCTCCCCATGAGCAAAATTCACCTCTATCTCTGCTTGATTCCTTGCTTCTTGCCTCGTTTAGGAGATAGTTTGGTGTTTGAACCTGACACTTTTGAAGACTGGAACTCTTCTGTAGACGCTGTTTTGCCTCTATACGTAGCATGTTTGAAATCTACGTGAAAACTGGCACAATTACGCGCTAATGTTTGATAGAAATGAGGTGATCGCAGGTCATTAAGAAAGATAATATTCTCTCAACATATTTGGACTGCCAGAAATAAAAAGCATTGGACACAGTTTATTCAGCCATATAATTGTATACCTCGTTAGCTGCTGGATGACCTAGGGCAGTTGCCCCCAACCACTGGGCCGCGGACCGGTACCGGGCCGCAAAAGAAATAAAAAAATAAAAAATGTTTTTTTGTTGTTGTTTTTTTTATTATTAAATTAAAATAAAAAACACAACATATACATTATATATCAATATAGATCAATACAGTCTGCAGGGATACAGTCCCCCCCTCCGGTCGGTGAGGCAAATTTTCAAGCGTTGACCGGGCCGCAGCTACAAGCCCCGTATGCACGCAAAATCCTCATTTATACAAGGCGTTCTGCATTACTTTTCAATTACACACGCAGTGTTAGCGTGCACAATGAGTGGGCGTGTTGCGTGTGATAAACTATTTTATAGTTTGCACACGCTGCTTAGCGCGTGATATTCGGCTCTTAGTAAATCATTCCCAATGTCTTTAAGTTTAATTGGCCGTGCAGGACTTTGTATATTACGTTTTCATCTTTAAAAATTTAGTTCCCAAACATTATACCTCTTAGAAGTTAATAACTCTTCAGGGTGTTTAAAAACAGACTCATATTCTAGAACTGCCATACAGTATACTGACGCATTTTTTTGTGTACTTCAAGGCATGTGAAGTTTTGTTTTTCTGTTTGTAATGACTGCACCAGACTTCAGCTTGCAGGTACTGTGTGTCTGTATTTTTTTGTTTACCGACATGAATGACTCTGAGGTATTCTTCATGCTATAAATAGTCAATGGAGAACGGTGCTTTGTTTCTCCGTCTTGTGTAGGCTGATGTTTATTGCACTCTGCCTCTCTTGGCAGGTCTTGTGGTGGGTCGCTGCTTCCACCAAGCCGGGAGGGGATAGGAAGTGTTCATTAGAGCATTCTATAGTTAGACCTTTGCTAATTGTCAAATGTATCATCAAGACATTAACATGCTAATGCTCATCTTATTTTACATCGACAGCGACGTCTGTCGTTTCTCGCTGCGATAAAATGGTTGTAATTTTGCTGCCTGAAAACGAGAGGGCAAACGGAAGTGGCACTAGATAGCAGTAAAAATGGAGTTAGCTTAATGGGATGTCAGCTTGCTCTGTCATTAATAATAGACAATATTGTGTGTTTGTGAATACAATGATGAGCAACATCGGTACGACTCTCCTTTGTGAAGTCAAATTCTCAATTGAAAGGGTTGTTTTTCCTTTTCTAAGATAATTATAATGTATAAAATAGTCGGTCATCCTTTTTCTTTCAAGCAATGATTACCCAATTTATGTGTCCCTTTTTGCAATTAAGATGTGTTTCAGTATTGTGGTTTGAGTTTGACATTGGAATCAAATGCTTACCACTTACAGGAAACATGTTCAAAACTTCAACCAATATGCTGTCACGTCTTGTGATTAGGGTTGGGTATCGTTTGAATTTGAACGATTCCGATTCTGATTCTTTGTTACGATTCCGATTCCTAACGATTCTCAATTCCGATTCTTTCTTTAAAAATGAAAAATAAAATAAAATAAAAAGGCAGGGTCAAAAAAAACTCTTCCGTCTGTGGCACCGACATCTTCCCCATTCCCGCTACGGTGAACGGAGGAGTACGCTGAGCACATCGCGGAACCTGGCTAGCAGGTTGTAAATTGTCTATGAAAAAATACGTGGGGTAATTTGTTAGCTGCCTCAACGTTGGCGCAAAACACAATATTTATTGCATATATATTGTTTTACTTACCGGATTCGGACTGCAGTGCAGTCACCGAGGTGCCAGGCTGGGCGTCGGAGCCAGAGGAAGAGGCAGAGGAGGACGGTCGACGCAGCGCGTCGAAAACGGGACACGCATTTATTTGTACTCCATGAACTCAGAGGTCCGTCATCATGTTCGACGTGCACCCTCCTAAGCACGAAACAGTCCTGTCGCACATGTTGCATTGGCCGATATATTTTTTTTTGGGTAAAATAAAGCCACACTTTCGACCGCCGACAACCGCTATCCATGCTTGGCTGACTCGCTCGGCTACATAGGCTCGGCTACATGGGCTCGGCTATGCTAACACTTCCGGCGGTGGGCACTTCTTCGTTGGTGTTCAACAGCCTCTTCTTCCGGGTCGGCGGACATTTTTTTTTTCCGGTCGGCGGACTGGGTATCGAAACTAGGAATCGGAATTTAAACTATTGAACGATACCGGGAGAATCGGAAAGTTAGTCCCGGTTCCAATCGATACTCGATACCCAACCCTACTTGTGATCATGTTTTGTTTAGTTAGGTTCTGTTTCTTCAATACTCCATTAGTTCCTGTTTTTTTCACTCCCTTGTTTTGTCACCATGGCGACCCATTAGTTTTCACCTGTCCTCATGAGACTCACGCACCTGTTATCAATCATCCATCCATCCATCCATCCATCATCTTCCGCTTATCCGAGGTCGGGTCGCGGGGGCAACAGCCTAAGCAGGGAAACCCAGACTTCCCTCTCCCCAGCCACTTCGTCTAGCTCTTCCCGGGGGATCCCGAGGCGTTCCCAGGCCAGCCGGGAGACATAGTCTTCCCAACGTGTCCTGGGTCTTCCCGGTGGCCTCCTACCGGTTGGACGTGCCCTAAACACTTCCCTAGGGAGGCGTTCGGGTGGCATCCTGACCAGATGCCCGAACCACCTCATCTGGCTCCCCTCGATGTGGAGGAGCAGCGGCTTTACTTTGAGTTCCTCCCGGATGGCAGAGCTTCTCACCCTATCTCTAAGGGAGAGCCCCGCCACACGGCGGAGGAAACTCATTTCGGCCGCTTGTACCCGTGATCTTACCCTTTCGGTCATGACCCAAAGCTCATGACCATAGGTGAGGATGGGAACGTGGATCGACCGGTAAATTGAGAGCTTTGCCTTCCGGCTCAGCTCGTTCTTCACCACAACGGATCGGTACAACGTCCGCATTACTGAAGACGCCGCACCGATCCGCCTGTCGATCTCACGATCCACTCTTCCCTCACTCGTGAACAAGACTCCTAGGTACTTGAACTCCTCCACTTGGGGCAGGGTCTCCTCCCCAACCCGGAGATGGCACTCCACCCTTTTCCGGGCGAGAACCATGGACTCGGACTTGGAGGTGCTGATTCTCATTCCGGTCGCTTCACACTCGGCTGCGAACCGATCCAGCGAGAGCTGAAGATCCCGGTCAGATGAAGCCATCAGGACCACATCATCTGCAAAAAGCAGAGACCTAATCCTGCGGTTACCAAACCGGAACCCCTCAACGCCTTGACTGCGCCTAGAAATTCTGTCCATAAAAGTTATGAACAGAATCGGTGACAAAGGACAGCCTTGGCGGAGTCCAACCCTCACTGGAAATGTGTTCGACTTACTGCCGGCAATGCGAACCAAGCTCTGGCACTGATCGTACAGGGAACGGACCGCCACAATAAGACAGTCCGATACCCCATACTCTCTGAGCACTCCCCACAGGACTTCCCGAGGGACACGGTCGAATGCCTTCTCCAAGTCCACAAAGCACATGTAGACTGGTTGGGCAAACTCCCATGCACCCTCAAGAACCCTGCCGAGAGTATAGAGCTGGTCCACAGTTCCACGACCAGGACGAAAACCACACTGTTCCTCCTGAATCCGAGGTTCGACTATCCGACGTAGCCTCCTCTCCAGTACACCTGAATAAACCTTACCGGGAAGGCTGAGGAGTGTGATCCCACGATAGTTGGAACACACCCTCCGGTCCCCCTTCTTAAAGAGAGGAACCACCACCCCGGTCTGCCAATCCAGAGGTACCGCCCCCGATGTCCACGCGATGCTGCAAAGTCTTGTCAACCAAGACAGCCCCACAGCATCCAGAGCCTTAAGGAACTCCGGGCGGATCTCGTCCACCCCTGGGGCCTTGCCACCGAGGAGCTTTTTAACTACCTCAGCGACCTCAGCCCCAGAAATAGGAGAGTCCACCACAGATTCCCCAGGCACTGCTTCCTCATAGGAAGACGTGTTGGTGGGATTGAGGAGGTCTTCGAAGTATTCTTTCCACCTATCCACAACATCCGCAGTCGAGGTCAGCAGAACACCATCCGCACCATACACGGTGTTGATAGTGCACTGCTTCCCCTTCCTGAGGCGCCGTATGGTGGTCCAGAATCGCTTCGAAGCCGTCCGGAAGTCGTTTTCCATGGCTTCCCCGAACTCTTCCCATGTCCGAGTTTTTGCCTCCGCGACCGCTGAAGCTGCACACCGCTTGGCCTGTCGGTACCTGTCCACTGCCTCCGGAGTCCTATGAGCCAAAAGGACCCAATAGGACTCCTTCTTCAGCTTGACGGCATCCCTCACCGCTGGTGTCCACCAAGGGGTTTTAGGATTGCCGCCCCGACAGGCACCAACTACCTTGCGGCCACAGCTCCGATCTGCCGCCTCGACAATAGAGGTGCGGAACATGGTCCACTCGGACTCAATGTCCAGCACCTCCCTCGTGACATGTTCAAAGTTCTTCCGGAGGTGGGAATTGAAACTTTGTCTGACAGGAGACTCTGCCAGACGTTCCCAGCAGACCCTCACAATGCGTTTGGGCCTCCCAGGTCTGTCCGGCATCCTCCCCCACCATCGCAGCCAACTCACCACCAGGTGGTGATCGGTAGAAAGCTCCGCCCCTCTCTTCACCCGAGTGTCCAAAACATGAGGCCGCAAATCCGATGACACAACTACAAAGTCGATCATGGAACTGCGGCCTAGGGTGTCCTGGTGCCAAGTGCACATATGGACACCCTTATGTTTGAACATGGTGTTTGTTATCGACAAACTGTGACGAGCACAAAAGTCCAATAACAAAACACCACTCGGGTTCAGATCCGGGCGGCCATTCTTCCCAATCACGCCTCTCCAGGTTTCACTGTCGTTGCCAATGTGAGCGTTGAAGTCTCCCAGTAGGACAAGGGAATCACCCGGGGGAGCACTTTCCAGTACTCCCTCGAGTGTTCCCAAAAAGGGTGGGTACTCTGAACTGCTGTTTGGTGCATAAGCACAAACAACAGTCAGGACCCGTCCCCCCACCCGAAGGCGGAGGGAGGCTACCCTTTCGTCCACCGGGTTGAACTCCAACGTACAGGCTTTGAGCCGGGGGGTAACAAGAATTGCCACCCCAGCCCGTCGCCTCTCACTGCCGGCAACGCCAGAGTGGAAGAGGGTCCAATCCCTCTCGAGAGAAGTGGTTCCAGAGCCCTTGCTGTGCGTCGAAGTGAGTCCGACTATATCCAGCCGGAATTTCTCGACTTCGCGCACTAGCTCAGGCTCCTTCCCCCCCAGTGACGTGACGTTCCACGTCCCAAGAGCTAGCTTCTGTAGCCGAGGATCGGACCGCCAAGTGCCCTGCCTTCGGCTGTCGCCCAGCTCACAATGCACCCGACCTCTATGGCCCCTGCTATGGGTGGTGAGCCCATTGGAGGGGTGACCCACGTTGCCTCTTCGGGCTGTGCCCATGGGAACAGGCCCGGCCACCAGGCGCTCGCCATCGTGCCCCACCTCCGGGCCTGGCTCCAGAGGGGGGCCCCGGTGACCCGCGTCCGGGCGAGGGAAATCTGGGTCCATGGTTTTTCATCTTCATAAAGGTCTTCGAGCTGCTCTTTGTCTGATCCCTCACCTAGAACCTGTTTGCCTTGGGAGACCCTACCAGGGGGCTTTATGCCCCCGGACAACATAGCTCCTAGGATCATTGGGACACGCAAACTCCTCTACCACGATAAGGTTGCAGCTCAGAGAGGAGGTTATCAATCATGACATATCTATTTAAGCCTTGTTTTTCAGTTGGTCGGCCTGGCGTCATTGATTGTTTCATGCTCGGTTCACTCTTGTTCATCCCATGTTTACTGCTTCATGCAATTTTCACAGTTCATGCTGCTCTGCTCTCGTCACAGTAAGTGTTTTTGTTTTATGTCCATAGTTCTGCCTTAGTGTTAGTTTAGTTTCCTTAGTCAAGTTTTTTGCCTCCGCTGTGAGCGGCTTTTGTTTGCACTTTTATAGTATAATTAAAACATGTATTTACCTTCACGCCATGTTCCATCACCTTCGTTTGCATCTCGGGAAAACTATCCACGCCGAAAACTGCACCAAAGTCCACGTTTTGACATATACCTTTTCAATTGTAAGCACACCATAAGAATTTGTCAGTAATGTTATTTTTGTTTACCTTCATTTTAATCAGTTATATCAAATTATTTCAATAATTAGTTAAGTTATACTGCAATAGTTTTAATTACTTCAGGTGTGTTTCCCCCTGAGCAGAATCAAGTAGTGTCATCGGCAGTTAATTCTACTTTTAGGTCGTTTGTCATTTTACAGATGTATAGGTTGAATAATTTTGGTCCTTGAACAGAACCCTGGGGTACATCACAAGATATTGCTAATCAATGTGCGAACTCCTTGCCTCATATATTGCTTCCCGTTTCTTATAAAGCGTTTCACCTAGTTTAGAACCACACCCCTAATGCTGTATTGTTATTTTCTTTTGATTAGGATATTGCGATTGATTGTATCGATTGCTTTATTTTTAGATCCATGAATACAGTGGCTGCACACTGTTTACAAAGTATTGCGGCGGTTATTTTAATTGTTGATATCTGTATTGAGATATTTTCTCTGTATCTATATTGGCTGTCTGACAGCCTTTGTTTTTGCATATGAATTTTTCAATACTTATTTTATATAATTAATGTATTCTTGGGGCAACGTGTTGGAAGCATTGCTTGCGACATGATCCCAAGATGCAGAGACGGCAGACGAGTTCCAAAAATATATTTTATTTATTTATATGTATTTATTTATTTACAGACAGACATAATTTTGTATTGCATTGTTTTTTCTTTTGTTATTATCAGAGTCCGTTCTGCAAAAAGGTAATCCCTAGAAGTGCATAGCTTGTGGACAGGGACCCACAGTTAAAATATACATAATCATATAATACCCAAAATACAGTACAATACAATTCCTTTCAAAATCTACCCACCACATATCCATTTACAATTTCATACCAACCTACCAACAGGTTGACATTTATAAAAAATGAATCTTTAAATCCACCAGATCAGTCTCAGTATCGTATTATTCCAATTTGATTAGAAGGTTGCCAAAAACAAGGCAGCATTGGTGTGAGCGACAGGAGTGCACCATGTTTGAATATACACACATAAGGCATATAGTATATTTATTTATCTAATGTATATAAGAGAAACAGGTACTGCAAAAAAATATAAAAAATACTAGTGCATCACGGAAGTGCACAAAAGACAAAACCCAATGCAGTTAACGGCACACTTCTCGTCACAAGTCTTTTCCCAGGCAGCCAGTTGTTACTACCAAACAACCCCCGAATCACTGCAGGGTCCGTACTTGGCTGGATCATTCTTGGTACATTTGCATATTGTTGTTGTTTGGTTGGACCCTAGAAGGCAGAGACTACAGGCAAAGTGCAGGTATAAAGCTGTTTTATTAGGCAAAACACAGGTACAAAGAAAATATAAAAGTGCTGGAACAGGAAACAATCAAAACAACTAATAATGTCATAATAATAACTGTCATGTGAGATCATGACACTATGTACATGTTATATTTTACACCAATTTTTATGCATTTGATACATCAAGCATTATTACTCTGGCTGAAAACTGAATGCAAACTCAAACACACTGAAGTGACCATCTTGGATCCAGATTTGGTCCAAGTCTCAAAATGTGGATGGGTCTCGGTAAACCTTGACATCTGGTCAAGCTAAACAGATCCGAACACATACCAGCTTCCTGGAGGATAATAAGTTTACAGCGCATTGACTATTTATATACAGCGGCACACATATTTCATGTGGACAGGTACTGGGCTGAAGGAGCTTGTCAATAAATCATTGTGAGACTTACATTAGGGCCATCCATCCATCCATCCATTTTCTACCGCTCGTCCCTTTTTGGGGTGGCGGGGGGTGCTGGAGCCTATCTCAACTGCATTTGGGCGGAAGGCGGCGTACACCCAGGACAATTCGCCACCTCATCACAGAGCCAACACAGATAGACAGACAACATTCACACTCACATTCACACACTAGGGCCAATTTAGTGTTGCCAATCAACCTATCCCCAGGTGCATGTCTTTGGAAGTGGGAGGAAGCCGGAGTACCCGGAGGGAACCGAAGCAGTCACGAGGAGAACATGCAAACTCCACACAGAAAGATCCCGTGCCCGGCATTGAACTCAGGACTACTCAGGACCTTCGTATTGTGAGTCACATGCACTAACCTCAGTTCTACCGTGCGGCGTTAGGGCCATTTCATGAAATTTACATTGAAACTTAATTTTGACCAAGTTTCTTATAATGCTTTGCAACAATTTTGGAGAATGAGTAGAAAGTAAGGCTGTCCTGATACCAATATTTTAGTCCCAGAACCAAAATGTATTTTGAAATTTTTTGATACTTTTATAAATAAAGGATACCACAAAAAATTGCATTATTGGCTTTAATTCAACAAAAAAATACGGTAAATTAGTCATATGTCTTTTATTGTAATCCAAGAAAAAAGTTGTCTTTAAGTAAAATAGTTAACAAACAAGACAACTTCCATCCATCCATTTTTCTACCGCTTATTCCCTTTTTTGGGGTCATGGGGCGCTGCCCTGCGATGAGGTGGCGACTTGTCCAGGGTGTACCCCACCTTCCGCCCGATTGTAGCTGAGATAGGCGCCAGCACCCCCCGCAACAAGACAACTTGTCTTTTATTAGTAAGTAAGCTAACAAAAGCTCCTAATTTGGGTGCTGACGTATGCAGTAACATATTGTGTCATTTATCATCCTATTATTTTGTCAAAATTATGAAGGACAATGGGTACAAAATTGATTGTTAATCTACTTGTTCATTTACTGTTAATAGTTATTTTCTGTTTTAACATGTACCACCTACATTTGTGTTAAAATGTAATAATCACTTATTTGTCAGTTGTTTGGATGCTTTACATTAGTTTTGTCACGCCTGGGATCATGTTTTGTTTAAGTTTTGTTCTGTTTGTTTTTTGGACTCTTTTTAGTTCCTGCTTTTTCACTCTCTTGCCTTGTTTCCATGGTTACCCATTAGTTTCACCTGTTCCACGTTTGAACTCATGCACCTGTTTTCGATCACCACAGTATTATTTAAGCCACAGTTGCCAGGTAGTCAGCCTGGCGACATCACCTTCAACTTATCCTCCACACCCATGTATCCATGCCAAAGAAAAATTCTCCTTTCTCGTTCCAAGTAAGTTTTTCGTTATTCGTGCCATGGTGCAAGTTTTTGTTTTATGTCCATAGTTTTGCCTTAGTGCAAGTTTTTGTTTTCATAGTCAAGATTTGAACCTCCGCTGAGAGCGCCTTTTGTTTGTTCCTGTTTATAGTATAATTAAAATATGTCCGGTCCAATCGCTTTGCACCTCGGGAAAACAATCCTCACCACAGTCCACGCCTTGACAAGTGTTGGATGATACTAAAAATGTAGGTATCAATCTGAAATCAAGTAGTTACAGGATCATACATTGGTCAGATTTAAAGTCCTTATGTGCCCAGGGACATATTTTCTGAGTTAAAAACATACTAATAAAAAAATATTATAAAATATTTTGTGATTTAAAAAAAATATCATTGTAATCATTGTAGTATCGACTAGAAACACTCTTATACTTGGTAACATTGGAGTAGATGACATGTGTAGATCCTGTGTTTGTTTACATTGTGAAGCGCCGGCTTGCTAGCAGTGAAGGTGGTGAGCTATTGTGTCCTCCTATGGTGTGTAGTGAAGAATGTTTAGCTATTCGTCATCCTGCAGGGATGATACTTGTAAGATACATACTTTATTTGTCACCACGGAGGCTAACAATAGTGATTTAGAAGTAGCTAAAACACTGCCAACTGCGGAAGGAGGTAGCTGCTAGCTAACTAGCCATGTCTCAAAGCACCTTTTGCTGAGGGCGTTTCAGTGTTATAACTTCACCTTTATCGTTAGTTTTCAAGCCAAACATGCGTTTACTCTCCCTTTTCTGTCTACACACTGTCTGCCTGTAAGTACTCCGAGATTGTGCGTTGCCGAACATATTCCTCTGCTTGTAAAAAACAGTAACCAGTAATATCAGGACATGACGATGGCACGTTGTCATGCCCTTAAAAAAAAAGTGAACTTATTGTTCTTTTTAGAGGCGGCATAGTAACAATTTTGACTCAACAGTATCGCGTTACTTTACTAGTATCGGTATACCGTACAACCCTAGTAGAAAGTGTAAAATAACTCAGATGCAGTTGAAAATGAATCAAGGTATTAGACTGTGGGCAAGTAATTTATTTCAATAAAATGGAATTGATTATATTTCTGCTTCTTTAAATAAATAATTTAATCTGAATTCAAACTAAAATATCGGTTTCAGTGAGTCTCTGGGATCAATGTTTCCCACAGTGGGTGCTGTGCGCTGATAGAGGCGAGGCAAGGGAAGGCAATTTTATTTATAGAGCACAATTCGTACACAAGGCAATTCAAAATGTTTGAAAGAAAATTAAAAGAAGGATGGCATAAATAAAACTATAAAACCATAATTCAACTCAATATCAGAAAATACAATCATCATAGGCAGTACGGTGGAACAGGGGTTGGTGCATCTGCCTCACAATACGAAGGTCCTGAGTAGTCCTGGATTCAATCCCAGGCTCGGGATCTTTCTGTGTGGAGTTTGCATGTTCTCCCCGTGACTGCGTGGGTTCCCTCCGGGTACTCCGGCTTCCTCCCACCTCCAAAGACATGCACCTGGGGATAGGTTGATTGGCAACACTAAATTGTCCCTAGTGTGTGAATGTGAGTGTGAATGTTGTCTGTCTATCTGTGTTGGCCCTGCGATGAGGTGGCGACTTGTCCAGGGAGTACCCCGCCTTCCGTCCGAATGCAGCTGAGATAGGCTCCAGCGACCACAAAAGGGACAAGTGGTCGAAAATGGATGTATGGACAATCATCATAAAAACAATCCTAATTTATTAAAATCAAAATCACTCAAATATTGTCGATCAAATATTTTCAGTAGCTTTTAGGAGCATAAAACTGAAACGCAGTTTCACCATGTTTGGTCCTGACTCTGGGCACCAGTAGGAGAGCACTCCCTGCGATTCTCAGAGCTGTAGATGGTTCATATGGCATATAGCAGTGTTACATTCTGTAGCATAGTGGTTGAAAAACTACCCTGAATTAGTTACAGCAATGATGTGAAACAATGTGAATTTTATTTTTTATTATAGCTTTTGACATCGACTTCTAGTTCACCCTTCTAAAAATGGCTTTGCACATTGTAACACGTTTTAAAAAGATGTGCAGAGATGAAAGGTTTTGCATTATTTATCACCTTTGCATTTTAAGAATTTATATTCTGTCACCAATGTTTAATTAAGACTATCACTTTCATTTTTCCACACAATGTTTAGTCATTACTAAGTAATACCAGCTTAAATAAACACAGGTCTTAGACAGAATACTTGAACTTGTTTATTTTGTCAGTCTAGTTCGGGGGTCGGCAACCCGCTGATCTAGAGCCGCATCTTTAGCGCCGCCCTAGTGGCTCTCTGGAGCTTTTTCAAAAATGTATGAAAAATGAAAAAAGGTGAGGGGGAAAAATATAAAATATATACATATTTTTTGTTTTAATGTGGTTTCTGCAGGAAGACAAGCATGACACAAACCTCCCTAATTGTTATAAAGCACACTCTTTTTAATAAACATGCTTCACTGATTCGAGAATTTGGCAAGCGACGTTTTGTCCTACTAATTTTGGCGGTCCTTAAACTCTCCGTAGTTTGTTTACTTGCATAACTTTTTCCGACTTTCTAAGACATGTTTTATGCCACATCTTTTTCTGTCTCATTTTGTCCACCAAACTTTTAACGTTGTGCATGATTGCACAAAGGTGAGTTTTGTTGATGTTATTGACTTGTGTGAAGTGATAACCAGACATATTTGGTCACTGCAAGCTAATCGATGCTAACATGCTATTTAGGCTAGCTATATGTACATATTGCGTCGTCATTCCTCATTTGTAACTATATTTGAGCTCATTTGGTTTCCTTTAAGTCCTCTTAATTCAATGTATATCTCATGACGCACTATCTATATGTAAGATGGCTTTTAATTTTTTGGGGCTCCAGACATATTTGTTTTTGTAATTTTGGTCCAATATGGCTCTTTCAACATTTTAGGTTGCCGAACCCTGGTCTAGTTAAATCATTAATTATTTTTTTATAACCGCTTATTATGTTTAGGATGAGCTGGCACCTCTACCAACTAACTTTGGCAACCTGTCCCCCCCCCCCCCCCCGAGCACTGCCACCCATGACACCCGCTCATCTCAAAAACGCACGCTTTAAGATATGCTCAACAATTACCGAGCTGCGACATTGCATTAAGGCTATTTTTTGCAATAAATCAGACATTTTCTCGCGTCCAACATTAAAAAACTCTTCCCTCAACCACGACCCTCATCGCTCGCCTGCGACGGAAAGCTAACAAGCCAAATAGTACGGATTTTGTGTTGATTTATATGTACAAAAGTAGTCGTTGACGTGTGTAAAGACAGTAATATCTGATAAAACAGAGGGGCAGCTAAAGAAGTACTTCCCCTTTTATTCCCTATTTATTACAGAGGAAAAACCCGCCAGGTGAACAGCTGACTTTATTACTTTGATAATAAAAGTGGTTGACATAAGACAACCATGTGACTCGCGTCCATTATGTAACCATAGAATAAACAAACATACTGGAGCAGTGGTTCTCAATGGGGGTACTCGTACCCCCGGGGTTATTTGAAGGTATACCAAGGGGTACGTGAGATTTTAAAAAAATATTCTCAAAATAGCAACAATTCAAAAATCCTTTATAAACATATTTATTGAATAACACTTCAACAAAATATGAATGTAAGTTCATAAACTGTGAAAAAAAATGCAACAATGCAATATTCAGTGTTGACAGCGAGATTTTTTGTGGACATGTTCCATAAATCTTGATGTAAAATATTTATTTTTTTGTGAAGAAATGTTTAGAATTAAGTTCATAAATCCAGATGGATCTCAATTACAATCCCCAAAGAGGGCACTTTAAGTTGATGATTACTTCTATGTGTAGAAATATTTATTCATAATTGAATCACATTTTATTATTATTTTTATATCTTTTTTTTTCCAAATAGTTCATAAAAGACCACTACAAATGAGCAATATTTTGCAGTGTTAAACAATTTTAAAAAATCAGAAACTGATTACATAGTGCTGTATTTTACTTCTTTATCTCTTTTTTCCAACCAAAAATGCTTTGTTCTGATTAGGGGGTACTTGAATTAAAAAAATGTTCACAGGGGGTACCTCACTGAAAAAAGGTTGACAACCACTGTTCTAGAGCAGTGGTCCCCAACCACCGGGCCACGGCCCGGGCCATGGCCCAATTCGTACCGGGCCGCAAAATAATTTTTTATTCATTTTTATTTGAAAAAAAAAAAAGAAATTGTATTTTTTTTTTTTTTTATTAAATCAACATAAAAAGCACAATATACACTTACAACTAGTGCACCAACCACAAAAACCTCCCTTTTTCATGACAAAAACGTCCCTTTTTCATTACAAAGAAAAAAAAAAAAAGGATCCCCCCCCCCACCCCCCCCTCCCCCCCGGGCCGCTGGACAAATTATTAAGTGTTGACCGGTCCGCGGATACAAAAAGGTTGGGGACCACTGTTCTAGAGTACTAAGACTCTCGTGGACATAAACAGTTAGCTTTTGCACAGGGGCCCATTTGTGTCCCATGACTTGTTTGTCATTGGCCCTTGGCACATTGCAAAAAACACAAACAAAACAAAAAGGAACAAAATGAGGAGAAGCCAAAATGTTGAAATTAGCCAATGATAATGACACCAGACTCAATGCGCGGGATACAACCCGGAAGCAGATGCCATTCAATAAAAACATAGCAACAATTGTAATACAGAGAACACTGTTTGTTTGCTACACAAATAAAAAGAACATAACATTTGAAGTGCATCGATGGTAGAAGAAAATAAACTGACATTTATTTAAGAAGGTAGCAAAGGAAATGTAAAACACTGGCTTTATTCAGACACCTGAACAAAATACGAATGAGATGAAAGATAATGAAGCAGACAAGTAATAAAGCGTACACAACTTTTCACACTGCATTTGTGCACTTCAAACCGATAAACTTTCCACACAAATGACAAGATAGTACAGAACAATAGAAAGCTGCATCCTGAACAGTATCAGACGAGGCACAAACAGCCTTTTCCTTCGGATTTAAAACTCCTTCCATCAATCAACAGAGGATTATGAATGAACTTGGAGACATTCAAAAGTTTTGTTTCCATGACTTTTGTCTGAAAATTCCTTAAAAAAAAACTCTCCCACCAGTCTTTCTTTGCATTGGACCTGGATCCACCCCAATACATTATTGGTAATAGCGCCATGCTCGTAGCACAATCCAAGATCATTTCTTGATGTTCTCTGCTATTTAACATCAACATAACGTCCAACCGGTAAAAGGCCACGGGGAAGACCCAGGACACGTTGGGAAGACTAAGTCTCCCGGCTGGCCTGGGAACAACCCGGGATTCCACGGGAAGAGCTGGACTAAGTGGCTGGGGAGAGGGAAGTCTTGGGTTTCCTGCTTAGTCTGCTGCCCCTGTGACCCGACCACGGATAAGCAGAGTAAGATGGATGGATGGATAGCAGTTAGAGATGCAATATTTGTAATCTTTGCCAATATTACAGCGGACATGACTTAAAACAAGTTGTAATGCTCCGTAGATGGCTAGTGTGATGTCATAGGTCAACCTGAAAATGAATTAATTTAACCACACTAAAATAAAATAAGTGCCTTCCAATGTACGGGAGGCACACTTGAACTTCAAATACAATTGTTAAAATACAAAAAAACGAAAAATTCAAGAAACCAGCTGCACTCGGGCGGAAGGTAGTGTATACCCTGGACAAGTCACCACATAAACTAGGACGAAAACTAGAAGCGTTCCACTCCCGACACTACAGTTTTTGTCAGGTTTTTCCCTGACAGTTTCGTTATGTTTTAGTTTTTCCTCTTTGTTTGTCTTTGTTTCCTGTCAGCATTCGTATTTCGGTTATTTCCTGCTTTTCTCCCAGAGCGCTGTTTCCCCTCAGCTGCGGCTGATTGGCGCCTGGCCACACCTGGTGTCAATCAGCCTGATATTTAAACCTGCTTTGTCCTCCAGTCAGGTGCTGGAGTATTGTCAATACGACTTGTCATTGTAGCTGTGGCTGTAAGCTGTATGCTGAATCCGGATAGCTGTTAGCTGTCTTCAAGTTCCTGTTTTCCTGGTGTCCTGTCTCCTGTCTCCGGGGTCCTGTTTTGTTTTTTGCCTTAATTTTTGAACATTAAAATATGATTTCCTGCACCAAGCCTGCCTTCTCTGCATCTTGGGGTTCGTCACCAACCACACCATGTGACGACTGATTGTGATCACAGCAACAGGTCAGCTTGCTAACATTTTCGACTTCAACTCTACCCGGTGGGAGGCACATATTCAGTAAAATAAGCGAACTAAAGGTGCCGAAAAGCCGGGCGCTGACTGGCCAAATACTAACTCAAAGCCGTTGCCTAGCAACCCAAAGATTTAAAAAAAAAAAAACGAAGGACTTGGACAAATTTTAAACACTTCTGATCACAAAAGCAATCTACAAGAAAGGCTGACAGAACCCTGACCGGTGAAAGAATAAACAAACAGAAAAGTCTCACCTTAAAACTCATTTGTATACTCTGGCCTTTAAATAGACCTCCTTTTTAGACCAGTTGATCTGCTGCTTCTTTTTTTTTCTCCTCTGTCCCCCCCTCCCTTGTGGAGGGGGTCCGGTCCGATGACCGTGGATGAAGTACTGGCTGTCCAGAGTCGGGACCCAGGATGGACCGATTGTCGGGACCCAGGAAGGACCGCTCGCCTGTGTATCGGTTGGGGACATCTCTACGATGCTGATCCGACTCCACTTGGGATGGTTTCCTGTGGAAGGGACTCTCGCTGCTGTCTTGGATCCGCTTTGAACTGAACTCTCGCGGCTGTGTTGGAGCCACTATGGATTGAACTTTTACAGTATCATGTTAGACCCGCTCGCCATCGATTGCTTTCGGTCCCCTGGGGGGGTGGGGGGGGGGTGGGGGGGGGGGGGGGTTGCCCACATTTGAGGTCCTCTCGGGGGGGGGGGGTTGCCCACATTTGAGGTCCTCTCCAAGGTTCTCATAATCATCATTGTCACTGTCGTCCCACTGGGTGTGAGTTTTCCTTGCCCTTCTGTGGGTTCTTCCGGGGATGTCGTAGTGGTTTGTGCAGTCCTTTGAGACATTTGTGATTTAAGGCTATATAAATAAACATTGATTGACATTGATTGAAAACATCAATTCAGAAGCTAACAGCACCATCAGCCGAGCAAACATGAGCATGACAAGATGTCGTTAACGGGGCAATACAGCTTGTCTGGTGGTGGAACTGGACTTGAAAGAGTTAGTAGGAACTCTACAAAACAATGTAACTATCACACAAAACAATGTCAACAATCTCCAGGAACAGATGATCAACGGTGCACAAAAAGATGTTGCAGACAGAAAAGAATCTTGATAATGATAAAAGGAATTTAGAAAGTTCAGAGAAGAAATGAAGATTGTCTGTGAAGACAACCAAGCATTAAAACGGGAGGTGGAGAAAGTGAAACAGGAGAATGCAACATTATACCAACAGTCGAATGACAAGGAGCAAGACAACACCCATTGGGACAACAGCAGTGTATTGGAGAACATTAAAATGGAGATAGAAGCATTGCGCCAACAGTTGCAACTAAATAACACTGATTTGAAGAACTTCAGGGAGGAGATGGCTGCATTGACACAAAAGCAAGTTACCACCAATATGGGGTATTATCACTTCTTTGGAAAACATAAAATCAATCAATGTCAATCAATGTTTATATATATATAGCCCTAGATCACAAGTGTCTCAAAGGGCTACACAAGCCACAACGACATCCTCGGTTCAGATCCCACATCAGGGCAAGGAAAAACTCAATCCAGTGGGATGACAAAGAGAAACCTTGGAAAGGAGCGCAGATGTGGGTGAATACCCACCCACCCCCACACCCCAGGGTGAACGGTGCAATGGACGTCGAGTGGATCTGGCTTGATATTGCGAAAGTCCAGTCCATAGTGGATGTAAGATAATAGTGAGAGTCTAGTCCATAGTGAGGCCAGCAGGGGCTCATCCTAAGCGGAGACAGGTCAGCAACGCATATATGTCCCCAACCGATGCACAGGCGAGCGGTCCTTTATCCGTGGCCGCCGAACCTGTTCCCCCCTCCCTCTCTATAAGGGACAGGGGGGAAGAGCAGAAAATAAAATAAATGGCATATCAACTGGTCTAAAAGGGGGGTCTATTCAAAGGCTAGATTATAGAAATTAGTTTTAAGATTGGACTTAAATGCTTCTACTGAGGTAGCATCTCTAACTGTTACCGGGAGGGCATTCCAGAGTACTAGAGCCCGAATAGAAAACGCTCTATAGCCCGCAAACTTTTTTTGGGCTCTGTGAATCACTAATAAGCCGGAGTTCTTTGAACGCATATTTCTTGCCGGGACATATGGTACAATGCAATCAGCAAGATAGGATGGAGCTAGACCGTGTAGTATTTAATACGTAAGTAGTAAAAAGAGGAAGTGGATCAGTTTATTCGACAGAATGACATCATCACTGCAGGACTACGCATTAATCTTCCATCCTACGCAAGAGCAATCAACACCAGAGCAGAACCAGATGACATGGACGCAGCAAGTAGTCAACTATCTGCAATCAAAGGCAATTAAAGTTGATATTAACCCCACTGATGCTTGCATAGAATGGTAAACTTTAACGGGGTAAGAAGCTACTTAACCAACAGGAAGTAATACGTGAAGACACATCTACAGAGCTGAAAATATATTGTGGCGTACCCCAGGGATCAATACTGGGACCAAAACTGTGCCATCTTTATACAAACGACATGCGTAGAGTTACAAAGAACTTTAAGTTAGTATAAGTTGTGTTTTGATCAAGAGAGAACACACAGAAGCTAATACAGAAGAAATAAACAAATTAAAAAGATGGTTTGTCAAAAACAAATCTTTGAATCTTAATAAAACTAAAATGATTATATATCTAATTAAGATGTGATTACCTACTTATGGTACTGTATATTATTCATTTATTTACTTTTCGGTTACAAACAGAGAACAAATAAATGGGCTAAAATTGCCATGGTATGAAAAGGGATATAATTAAACAAGCTCTGCTTCTTCCTACTCCTTTTCGGACATGCTGTAATGAAACAACTGGAAATATGTGATGCATTACATTGTATCGCATGCATGTTCGAAATAAACTGAAACTGAACTGAACTGAACTGAACATCTCAACCACTCACACTCACATTCACACATTTGGAGTTATAAGTATTATTAATTATTGTATTGATGTTTTGATCTTTCCGATACGATAATATATCATTTAAATGGAAGGTTTTCGTAAGTCCACTAAAACATTATACATTCATCGGTGCCTGTGACAACATGAGATTTATGGTCTTGCGAGTAATTCTAAATTCATGTTTCTGATGGTTGAAAGAAGATGGTCAAATATTTATCTAGTGAATAAAATCCTTAGCCAAACACATTTTTTTACAATGCCCACCGTGATATTTATACTTATTTCTGGCCCTGCAAATGAGCAGAGAGAAGTCAAACATTGCAGCGGAATAAGCTGAGCAAGAGATGAGCTGTAAGGCTTGTGTCGAACTGAAAGCAAATAGACTGCTAGTGTGATCTGGCCCTGTGACCCCAAGATTGCCAAGTATTGCGGGTTGGATACCAGTCCAATAGAGACAGGATAGTGCAGTGAAATAGGAAAATATTCCTCAAAAACAAAGATTAATTGAGAAGAGGTTGTATTTATTCACCCATTTTTAGGGTTTTAAGGTGTATATTTTGACACATTTTATGTGGGCACAATGTTGAAAGAAGACTTTCAATTCAACAGTGTCAGCACACCAGCAGCTGTCGTTATGTGCTGATGCTGCAGAGTTAGAGTTGAAAATAATTATTAGAATCCCTGCTGGTTTTGTACATTTCACTCCTTACGAAAGAAAGGAACAGTACAGAATAAGAAATAGAAATACAAACCGAGGGATCAAATAATTAGTTATTTTCCAAACTGTAAGTATGAACAGTGGCAACAAATCAGCTGTTTTCTTTTGTTCACCTTGTTCTCCCTGTTTGGAAAAGCTGTTTGTTCACCCTTTAATATTTATGGTTGTTGGAGGCTGCTGGAACTTGGCCCAGTGCTGATGTGTTTGACAATGTTGCACTTATCAAAGGCACTGGGGCATTGGGCCAGCATCTGTTAAAATAATGTTTGTAACAAAAAAACTGTAATATCGGTGCAGAATTATAAATGCATGAATACACCCAGCATAATGTGTAATAATCAGAGTTGCCGCTGACTAAGGATTTTTATGCTCAAATCTGATTTTTCTTATTTGTTACAATTCTTGTGTTGTTTTTCCTGTTTGGTGTTTCTTTCAGTCTAGTGTGCGTATTATGCCTCCACTTCCTGTTTTGAATTTGTTTTGCAGTGACTTCACTACTTTTTATGAGTGCTGTTCTCCACTTCTGGTCTTGATTAGTAATCAGGGGACTCGCCTACCTCTGATCAAGAATCAGGAAGGTTTATCTCCCAAGTCGCATTCCTTGCGAATCTGGTTCATTGACATATCTTTTGATGTCCATAATTTAGGGACCTTCTCATTGGTACTTTGCCTATGGTCTCTGCATTTTGGGATCACGCCAACAGGCTGAGACCAGGGATCTTGGGCTCGAAAATATTGGTGGCCACTGATATAATGGAACACCCACAACTATGAAACATATACAGACATACTCAAAAGGCGGGTCAAAAATATGTCAGTGTTGCAAAATTGATGCAATATTTACACCAATACAAGACCAGAAAATAATGTTTTAGTTGTAGAATAAAATCATCATTGGTCCCTTTTAAACCACTTAAGGTAACAGATGCGAGCCCGTCATGTTCTTCTTATATATCTTTTAGGAGGGTTAACAATTTTAACTTTGAGTGAGTTGCAAATGACCTCTTAGACTGAAACGGTAATGGGGAAAAAAACTATTTTCTTTTGTCTCTGTGACATCTTGCACACTGGAAGAGGTGTTGCAGAGAGGGAGGACAGGTCTATTGGAAATTAGACCCTCAATGACACCATTAAGCTGCTTAGTCAATGTACATTTCATAGTAAACTATCACACCAACAAACGCCAGGACAGTACTAGCTAGAGGGGATTCCCACTAATAAACAGATCTCATATGGGAGTTGTTCCACCGCCAAAAGGCTAAAACACTTAGATAAACAAACAGGGTAGCGATTAGGCCAAAGCAAAATGTGCCAAAGGGTTGCGTTCCAAACACATTGATTTTAAGCATGAAACACAAATAGCTTAAATGTAAATAATGAAATGTGTTTAATTTATGCAAATTACATGGATAGTTAGCAACATAGTCAGCCTTGCAGAAATACTATTAATGATTTTGTGAGCTTGAAAGAAGTAAGTATGTGTTTTAGATTTGGTAAGCCAGCCTGTGGCGGGCCAAACAAAATTATTCAACCCTACTATGGGATCCCCCATATTGTATGATTTAATGAGGTCCTCCGGCAGAGTTCCGATAAGATCAAACTTGACTATCCAGGCTGCAATTTGTACACCATTTGCAGCCTGCATCATGAAATCAAACAAAAAACAACAGTAAAAATGTTTAAAAAGAGGAAAAACACATGATGTAATGAGAACTGTGACGGTACAGCAGGAGAAGGAGACGGCAGTGAGCTGTCAGCGTATTTATTAGCAGCAGGAAATGTGAGTGAGGTGTGTGCGTAATCCAAATAAATGAAGTGAGACTATGAGTGGGAATTATATGTGAGTGGTTGAAGGTGCGTGTTGATATTGAGGCGGAGGTCCAAAGAGGGAAAGGCGGGCTTTGAAGTCTGGAGCGAGGTGTCGTGGTCAGTAGGCAGGCGTGAGGTCGATATCCAGAGAGTCAAGAGGAAATCCAGAGGGGATCCGGGAAGTCGAGAAACACAGCTCGACAACGAGGAAGGACGACAGGAAGCCGGATAATGAGACAACACGGGACAAAATGACCACGACGGGGAGGGAACAGAGAGACAGAATATGCACATGAGAGAAGGCTGGAGACGTAATGGGCTTACTGTACGAGTATGAGTAGCTACGTTCTGGCACTGGATGTCAAGACACGCTTTCTTATGAAGGCAGGTCTCGCATCACTGGCAGGTGTGTTGATTGCTGATTCCTTGCAGCCACGCGGAGGCGCGACCACAGCAGAGCGCAGCAGAATGAGAGGCGGGAGTAGTGTGAGCCATTACAAGCACCAACTGAAATGTTGATACTTGTAACTAAAACCGAAAATTATACACTTTGCCACCAACAAAGTTAACACAAAGTTGTACAAATAAATTACTGTTTTTAGCATTTCATAAAAAACTATCAAAGTGGCGGCCGCATGCTTTCGATATGCGACTTCTTGGTGGAAAAAGTTTGATCTGCGGAAGGTGAATCCGCGGAAGACGAGGCCATCATCTCGGAACATTCTTCCAATACACCTGCTATACACTGGGGTCTTAGGTACTTACTTCTCTCCCAAGTTAAAGGGGCACTGCATTTATTTAGGAATTTTGCCCATCGTTCACAATCACCATGAAAGACATGAGGAAAAATGGAAGTGGGTCAGGTGATTTCAGCTGTGAATAACAATATATAAAGAATAAATGTCAATATTTATCTCAAGCTGACAACACGAACACATCGACTTTAGCGTTAGCTTGTTAGCATTAGCAATCTGTTCACTCAGGTTGAGGCTAATAACACAAATGGAGTGTCACTGACAACTTTAAAGGGGAACTGCACTTTTTTGGAAATTTTGCCTATCGTTCACACTCACTATGAAAGACAAATGGCGACAATTGTATTTTTTTTAATGCATTCTAAATATTACCGTATTTTTCGGAGTATAAGTCGATTGGGGGTATAAGTCGCACTGGAGTTTAAGTCGCATTTTTTGGGGAAATTTTTTTGATAAAACCCAACACCAAGAATAGACATTTGAAAGGCAATTTAAAATAAATAAAGAAGATTGAACAACAGGCTGAATAAGTGTACGTTATATGACGCATAAATAACCAATGGAGAAGGTGCCTGGTATGTTAACGTAACATATCATGGTAAAGGTCATTCAAATAACTATAACATACAGAACATGCTATACGTTTACCAAACAATCTATCACTCCCAATTGCTAAATCGGATAAAATCTTATATGTCTAGTCTCTTACGTGACTGAGCTAAATAATAATATTTGAAATTTTACGGTAACGTGTTAATAATTTCACACATAAGTCGCTCCCGAGTATAAGTCGCACCTCCGGCCAAACTATGAAAAAAACTGCGACTTATAGTCCGAAAAATACGGTAAATTAGAAAAATCTGCCTACAGCAGGGCCAATGGGAGCTCTATTATTTTTGTACTCTTTCATATAATTACATGCATGTTTTGGACAAAAATGGATCAATAATTTAGTTTAGTGCAAAATTTGACAACATTTATTCAAACTTGAACCCTCAGGCCACAATCCCACCAAGTATATCCGCCTCGGCGTTGCCTACTGGCAACCTTTTCATTAAATCTGGCGACTTACCTTTTACCGACTTTATTTTCTCAAAAAGCAACTAGCGACCAAGTTACTTTTTCAGACGTTTTGGAAACATGAAAGCACATATCACACTGCAGTTAACGTCTTCAACAAGCAGAGGGTGATGCCATGAACCCTTTCCACAGTTGACTCGCACAGCAGTCCCAGCTGCTGCCCTGTGCTTACACTACAACAACCTATGCTGCCTACACTGATTCAGATTGCATTTCAGTACATATGTGTGTGAATGTGTGTGTGAATGGGCGAATGTGGAAATACTGTCAAAGCGCTTTGGGCTCCTTAAAAAGGGGTAAAAAAGCGCTATCCAAGTACAACTCATTTACCATTCAAGATTCAAGATTGTTTATTGTCATATGCACAGTTAAACAGACAGTTTGATGTGCAATGAGAATCTTACTTTGCTAGTCCCCCCTTCAACAAGTCACACGGTACTTAGCTAAAAATAGGAATAAAAAAAGTATATACAAGGCACAGTAAGTAACATAACATTATTGCACATTCTGATTGACAGTCAACAGTATAAATATGGAGGTGACCTTGGGTCACAGCAGCAGTTAAAGTGTCTTTAGTGATCAAAAGTGAAAAGGGGCTACAGTGATGTTTCAAAGTTCAGGGTGGTCAAGGTAGCTGTCTTTTGTTCAAAAAGACGAAAGTAAAGACGGGGGGGGGGGGGCAGCTAGCCTTTACAAGTTAGCATTCACAAGCCTGATGGCCTGTGGGTAGAAACTGTTTGTCAGTCTTGTAGTCCTGGATTTCAGGCTCCTGTATTGTCTGCCTGATGGTAGGAGGCTGAAAAGACTGTGCTGGGGGTGTGTACTGTCCTTTATGAAGTTGTGTGCTGTCCTGGTGGCCCTGGTAGAGTACTTGTCCTGTAGTGAGGGGAAGGCTGCTCCTGATATGTACTGAGCAGTTTTAATCACTTGCTGTAGTGCCTTCCTGTCCTTAGCAGTGCAGTTTCCATACCAGACCGGGATTGAGCTGATAAGGACACTCTCAACCGTACTTCTATAGAAGTTGCTGAGAATTTTTGGTGGCATACCAAATTTTCTCAGCCTTCTTAGGAAGTACAGTCGCTCCTGGGCTTTCTTTATTGTTTGTTGGGTGTTGTGATCCCAGGTGAGGTCCTCGCTGATGCGGGTCCCAAGGAATTTAAAGGTTTTCACCCTGTCCACCTTTGTCCCCCCTATGTACAAAGGTGTATACTGTGCACTCCTTCTCTGTGGGTCAATAATCATCTCCTTGATCTTGTATGTGTTCAAGGAGAGATTATTATCCTGACACCAGGCCACCAGTTCCGCTACCTACCTTCTGTACGCTGCCTCAGCTCCCCCGGTGATCAGTCCGAAGACCGTAGTATCATCTGCAAACTTGATGATACTGGTGTCTTTCTGGGAGGCCACACAGTCGTGTGTGAAGAGGGTGTACAGTAAGGGGCTCAGCATGCAGCCTTGAGGGGTCCCTATGCTTAGAACTTTTGTGCCTGATGTCTGGTTGCCGATTCTGACTGACTGGGGCCGGTTCGTGAGAAAGTTCAGGACCCAGTCACAGACAGTTGGTGTCAGACCAACAGTGAGGAGTTTAGCAGTGACTTTTTGTGGGATGACCGTGTTAAAAGCAGAGCTGTAGTCGATGAATAATAGCCTGGCATAGGTGTCCTTGCCCTCTAAGTGGGTGAGGGTGGTGTGCATGACGGTGTTGACTGCATCCTCAGTGGACCGGTTCTGCCGGTAGGCAAACTGTAGAGGGTCCAGTGTGTCTGGGATGGTCTTCTTGATGTGTGATATGACTATCCTCTCGAAGCACTTCATCACTATTGGGGTGAGTGCAACAGGGCGATAGTCATTCAGACAGGTCACAGTGCTTTACTTTGGCAGGGGCACGATGGTGGTGGTCTTGAAGCAGGTGGGCACAACAGCTTGTACTAGTGGCAAGTTGTATATGTCTGCAAGTACGTCAGCCAGCTCTGATGAACACACCCTGAGGGCTTGGCCAGGGATGATGTCTGGGCCGGCTGCCTTCCGTGGGTTTGTTCTCCTCAGAACTGTACGTACCTCTGCTGTTGTCACAGTGAGTGGTGGGTCCTGCGTGCGCTCCGTGGTCAGAACCCCTCTCTGTTGGTTGGTGGTGAGGACCTCGAAGCGGGCGTAGACCTCATTCAGCTCATCTGGCAGTGAGCGTTGGCTGTTTGTGACCCCCCTGCTCCCCTGCTTGTAGTCTGTGATGTGTTGCATGCCTTGCCACGTGCGCCAGAAATCTGTGGTGGAGTAGAATCCCTCCAGCTTTTGTCTGTTTGTCCCTTGGCCTTTTTTTTGATTGATTGAAACTTTTATTAGTAGATTGCACAGTTCAGTACATATTCTGTACAATTGACCACTAAATGGTAACACCCGAATAAATTTGTCAACTTGTTTGAGTCGGGGTCCACGTTAATCAATTCATTGGTTGATGGATATACGCAGGTCATATCTGGCCTTCTTGTAGTCCTCAGCATTGGCTGAGACAAATGCAGTGGAGCGGGCATGTAGCTTGGACCGAACATCACAGTTAATCCAGGGTTTTTGGTTTGGGTATATCTTGTATTGTTTTGTGGGAACAATGTTTTCCACACATGTGCTGATGTAGCCAATTACACTGGAAGCATATTCCTCTATGTCCAAAGTACCGTCATCCCTCTGAGCAGCAGTTTTGAACATTTCCCAGTCTGTACTCCCAAAGCAGTCCTGAAACACTAGTTCAGTGTCTTCATTCCACACTTGAACAGTTTTTCTCACTGGGGGGGGGGGGCTTGCTTGAGGCGCTGTCTGTACGCTGGATATAGAAAAGCTGAGATGTGATCAGATAGTCCAAAATGTGGTCTAGGTACAGCCTAGTAGGCTCCCCTCACGTTGCAGTATACTTGGTCCAGAGAGTTTTTTTCCCTCGTAGGAAAGTTCACATATTGATGGTATTTTGGGAGGACACTCTTTAGGTTGCAGTGGTTAAAATCCCCAGCTACCGTGAACGCAGCATCGGGGTGTGCGGTCTCTTGTTTACTGATGACGTCATGCAGCAGCTTTAGCGCTGTGGTGGAATCCGCCCGTGGCGAGATGTAAACAGACAATATAAACACTGCACTGAACTCCCTTGGCAGTTAAAAAGGTCTGCATTTCACCATCAAAAACTCAATGTTGTCCGAGCAGTGTCTTTCAACCACTTGTAGGTACGTGCACCAGCGGTTACTCACGTAGACACAGACGCCGCCGCCTCTCGTCTTTCTTGAAGCCTTTGTCTCCACGGTAGACTGAGTGCGTTGTTAGCTGGATAGCAGAATCTGGGATGTTGTCCGAAAGCCAGGTTTCCGTGGTTCTCAGCTCATCCAGCTTGTTGTCGAGCTAGCGCACGTTATCTAGCAGCAGGCTAGGTTGTGGTGGTCGTGTAGCTCTAGCATTTAGCCCTGCTCTCTTGCCTCGCCGTCTTGTTGTTGTTGTTTTGTGGTTAGCTGGCTCTCGCCGTAGCAGAAAGTTGAAGTCCGTCAGACTATAAGTGAGCTCATGGTGAGATTTTAAATAAATAAATGGGTTGTACTTGTATAGCGCTTTTCTACCTTCAAGGTACTCAAAGCGCTTTGACACTACTTCCACATTTACCCATTCATACACACATTCACACACTGATGGAGGGAGCTGCCATGAAAGGCGATAACCAGCACCCATCAGGAGCAAGGGTGAAGTGTCTTGCTCAGGACACAACGGACGTGACAAGGTTGGTACTAGGCGGGGATTGAACCAGGGACCCTCGGGTTGCGCACGGCCACTCTACCACTGCGCCACGCTGTCCCTTTGCCGATGTCCAGAAGTGCATCTCTGTTATATCTCACTGTTGCGTGCAAAAACTTTGCATTTAGGATACAAATTAGTACTAAAATAAATAAAACAAGTAAATGTTGTCGGGAGGACGATGCAAAGACGTCAGCCACGCGGGGGCGCCATCTTGCCTTGCTATGTGGAGATCATTTCTACATTTTTAGCGACCACATGTGCATGATATGCTTGAGGAATGAATGTCATTTTGCGCTTAGTACCTTTTTATTAAAACTGTATTATATTTCTATAATGGACAATGGAATGTTCTACACTGATCTAACATATTTAATCGTTAATGTTTTTAATAACATGTTAAAACTCACATTAACTACTCTATGCCTCTTCAGGTTGACCATAATTATAAAATACCCCTGAGTGAACAGATCAGTGTCCCACAACTGAATCGCACATGCAACATTTGGAGCCACTTACTTGCCTGACATGTGGTCTTTTTCTGCATAGCTTGCAACAGCATAAACCATTTTCGGTGTGGCTTATTGATAGCACACGTGAGCTTATTCAAAATAATAATGCATCAGTGTTGTGTACATCACTACAAGCATTGCAGAGAGTATTTTTCAGAAAAGAGGTTTTATTCCATACTGTTTTCCTTAAAAGGTTAGGATTTGCATATAAATTGAGCATTTCATTTCTCCCACTGCAGTCCTTGCAGTCTTTATTTAATTTGTGGTCATGTTAATGACTTCTTCTACAATGGCACGTTGTGGGACTACTGCTGCACAATTGAATGCATTTGTCAGTTTCAGCTTTGGGCTCATGTTGCAATGAGACGTGTTTCTAGTGTAAACTGTTGGCCCATGACAGTTGGAGAATTGTTTCACAGTTAGCTGGCAATACACAGGAAATACAAATGATAATTGTTTTTTCTCCTTGAAATAAAATATTTTGAATCATATCTGGACTGAAAAATAATTTCAGTGTGTATAATTGTAGATTTCAAATAGGCACATTGCATTAAATGATTAGAACTGATTTATTACATTGTCTGTCGGTCATGACTCTTCATGATTGTTTGGAATGAGGTTGATTATTTCCCTGTTTTGGTGTTATTTCTGTTTCAGTGCTCCTATTCTTAGTTTCCACTTCCTGTGTGCTTCCTTTGCCTGCCAATGAGCGATGGCTCGACACACCTGTCCCTGATTGGCAATCAAGACACAACTGTACATAGTTTCCAATCAGACAGGAATGGATTGCTTGTATTCCGTCATGTGCCGAACAATATCAACATACTCAGTAGTATCGACTAGATACGTGCATGTACTTGATATCATTACAGTGGATGTCAGGTGTAGATTCACCACTGGCGTTTGTTTACATTTTGATGCCGGTAAGCTACAGCATGTAGTGAAGCATGTTTAGCTATTCCTCGTCCTGCAGGGATGATACTTGTAAGAAACTTACTTCATTTGTCGTCATGGAGGCAAGGATTAGTGATTTAGAAGTCGCTAAAACACTGCCGACGGCAAATGGACGTTAGCCGCTGGCTAGCGAGCCATGTCTTAAAGCACCTCTATCTGCGGGCGTTTCAGTGTTATTAAATTCACCTTTATCTTTACTTTTTAGACCAAAATGTTTCCGTTCTCCCTTTTCTGTCTACACACTGTGTCTGCTTGGAAGTACTCTGTGATTAAGCGCTACCAAACATTCTCCTCTGCAATGTCACGACATGACCTCGACGCAGGCACGGGGGACTGCGGGACCGACACGTATCAGAGAATGTATAGTACTGAAAATGATTTATTAGTATGACTGAAACAATATGAGGGCTTCACGGTGGCAGAGGGGTTAGTGTGTCTGCCTCACAATACGAAGGTCCTGCAGTCCTGGGTTCAAATCCAGGCTTGGGATCTTTTTGTGTGGAGTTTGCATGTTCTCCCCGTGAATGCGTGGGTTCCCTCCGGGTACTCCGGCTTCCTCCCACTTCCAAAGACATGCACCCGGGGATAGGTTGATTGGCAACACTAAAATTGGCCCTAGTGTGTGAATGTGAGTGTGAATGTTGTCCGTCTATCTGTGTTGGCCCTGCGATGAGGTGGCGACTTGTCCAGGGTGTACAGCGCCTTCCGCCCGATTGTAGCTGAGATAGGCACCAGGGCCCCCCGTGACCCCAAAAGGGAATAAGCGGTAGAAAATGGATGGATGGGATGGATGAAACAATATGAAGGTCCTGGGTTCGATCCTGGGCTCTGGGTCTTTCTGTGTGGAGTTTGCATGTTTTCCCCGTGACTGCGTGGGTTCACTCTGGGTACTCCGACTTCCTTCCACCTCCAAAGACATGCACCTGGAGATAGGTTGATTGGCAACACTAAATTGGCCCTAGTGTGTGAATGCGAGTGTGAATGTTGTCTGTCCATCTCTGTTGGCCCTGAGATGAGGTGACGACTTGTCCAGGGTGTACTCAGCCTTCTACCCGAATGCGGCTGAGATAGGCACCAGCGCCCCCGCCACCCCAAAGGGAATAAGCGGTAGAAAATGGATGGCTGGATGGATAAAACAGGCCAACTCGGTGTTACAAAGCCATTTTTTTCAAAGGCATCATGCCACTAACGTCTCATGCCTGTCATTTCCTAAAACTTGGCAGCCCTGAATAAGGGAGGCGGTTAATTAAATTATTAAATTTTTAATTGATTACATGTTTGTGGAAGTTTCTGTGTGGGTTCTCTGTGGTTGGCCAAAAGGACGGGACCTGCAGTTCAGAGCTCAACAAAGTCTTTTATTTTGTCTTTCTATTTGACTTTTCAGCGCTGTCTCGCTTTTCTCGTCTGTTTTTCCCCCCTCATGGCCTCGAACACTGCTAATAAAGGAGACAGGTGATTTGATAACCCGCTTCAGTTGGGGAATGTACTCATCTGTCAGCTGCTTTGTAGCCGGCCCCTGCACACACCCTTGCCGCAGGAGACACGCCGACCACGCCTCCTCTACAATATTGTAAATTGAACTGCATATTTGTTTGAATTTTGCCTATTGTTCACAATCATTATGAACGACATGATGACGGATGTTTGTTTTTTTTAGATACATTCTTAATATTAAATAAATGCGATCAAAAGTCTACTTACAATTGAGCCTATGGAAACTGTTTGATTCTGCCTATAGAGCCCCTAAAAACACCCAAAATAACCCCATTAGGGTTTTATACACATGATGTAAATATATGTATGTAATTTGGAAATTTAATTTAATATTTACATATTTTGATCATTTTAAGCATTTCAAAAACACATTAAGTGTGCTTTATTTTATTTTCATCACTGATTTCTGCTCACTGCAGACTTCATGAGAGCCAACAAACATAATAAAACATCACTGACTGTACAATATCTGCTGTAATTACGTTGCAGACTGCTGAGATGTTCATATATTCCTATTTAGGTGTAAAATGTCAAATAATCTTTGCGGAAAACAGGGGGCGCGGGGGGGACAAGCGGTTTTGGTGTCGTCCATGCCAGTTCAAGTTCTGAAATGGCGGTCAAAGTGTCCCAATTTGTCAGATTATATTCTCACCCATTTCTTTGCGGGTGAGAGGCATGGATTTATATATATATATATATATATATATATATATATATATAAGGGAATAAGCGGTAGAAAATGTATCTATATATATATATATATATATATATATATATATATATATATATATGAGATTATTATATATTAGAATACAAATAACATTTACATATTACTACAAATATTACTACAAAGACCTGGTTGTGCCAATAAACTAACGTCATACTAAGTCCTGGTAAAAAAATACTGTAATTATTGGTCAAATCCACCGTATTTTCTTCGTCAATTTTCATAACAGAAACTAAAACCTTAGTTGTTGTGCAAGAAATAAAAGTGCTTTGACACGGATGACCAAATTATAGCGTCTTTGGTGATATTTGTTAGCCTCAAGAAAATATCCTTAATAATATTAATAAACTTGATGTGTCAGGACTTGGACTATGACTTGGATTGTTTTTCCGATGCAAAGGAAAGTTGGCACGAGTGAGACTTGAATGTGAGTACATATTTATTTATTACTAAAACTAAAAAACTGCAACAAAAGGCAAACAAAAGACGCGCACAATGGCGGTACAAAACTAGACTATGAATACAGACAAAGCACAAAGGCAGACCTAAAACAAACCAAAAACTTACATGGCATGGACAGAATGTGTAAACAGCATGGCTTGGCATGAATCGGGTTGAGGGATATGAAAAGTCGCCACGATTACCACCTGGCAACTACAGGTTTAAATAATGAACATGATAAGTGCAAACAGGTGTGAGACATGAAGACAAGGGCGTGACATGAAGACATGGTGAAAACTAATGAGTTGGCATGGTAACAAAGAAAACAAGGAAGTGCAGGAACAGGAACTGAGTGTCCAAAAAATAAAACCAAGCATGACAAAAACAAAACATGATCCCATGGGTGTGACATGATGAATATATCTCTCGTAGGCTCAACAGCTTGACTGAATATTGATATTGCTAGCAAACATTGCTTAACAACAGGCACATCTATATCTAAATAATGTGACAAAATACAAACTTCACACCATGAAAACAATTGCACACATGAATAGTAGATGACAGACTAATATTTGTAGCCGGAAATCATCTGCAAACAAATTTAAAAGGTGTTGCATTAACATTGGTTGGTATGACATATTGCAGGGCTTACATTGAAATCATGGCACACAAAAGGGAAGACTGAGATAAGGAAAAACAATCTGGCATCTTCCTGGTGTGGCTACAGACATTATGAACTTGAAAACTCCACTAAATTCGGACTGATCGGTCAGTTTAGTCAGCATTCTATAGATGCTTCATTTTATCAGTTTTTGTCATTCAACACAACAACCTTGTATGGGTCATCAAGTATGGACAGACATTATTTTGTATGCAATGCAAACAAAACACTGGATTTGAAAATATAAGATAGAAAATGAAATATACATATATATTTTCAAACAAAGTTGTGGTAAAAAATATTTTTGGGGCTACACAATACACATGTACTATATTGATGACAAATCCTTTTTATTTTTGGTTGCAAATCATGTTTTTTTGGTCTCGGATAATCACCTGATCATATGGGCATAACTGCTAATATCTATAGGTCTGCAGATAGCCTATGACAGTATCACCCACTCCATAGTCAGTACTGCCCATTCTCCTCAGGTCACTATTACTCAAAAGCAAAGTGCAGTTTTGTACCGATAAAATTGATATCGGTTCTCAACATTACTGTACGGTACTTTAATGTGTGTCCATGCGGTGAATGGCAATACATCTTTATTTATTAGTAAAAATGTTATACCCACCTCAATTAGACACATGGAAACCAATAATTAATGTGTTCAATTTTAGCCATCTATTGTATTTAATGTATATTTGTGTTTTTATTTGGTTGATGTTCATTGTTATTTTCCTCTTTGCACTGCAAATTGACGCTGCTTCACACCTGAAGTTCCTCACAGCTAAATAAAGTGTGAATTATTATGAATGGTGGTTACTACCTGCTTTGCCACTCTGCCTCAGTCAAAGACGAAGAAATGTAATATTGCATAGTATGTTTTCTTGGTAGCATCTTCATCAAATTGCATTCTATTGTTTTATATTTTGTGTCCTCTTCTGCTGATGTTTTCCTCAAAATGCTTGAAGAAATGCTGACAGGGCATGAGGAAAGACAGACTATAGTGTCTATGGAAGAGCAGGGAAGTTCAGAGATGGTGATTTATTAATATTTCTATTTTGCTCTTTATGTCAACCATATCAGTTTTGAAGTAATAATGGACTATGGAGACAAAAACATAAATAGTTTGACATGTCTTTATCCACATTGTGTATGGGAGGAAATGGGCTCCAGTTCTGTAGATGATATCTGGCAATTAAAAGACGGCATTCCAAGATACTGATTGATATTATGGAAAATATCTGACAGTGTTTTAATGTTTATACAAAAAGAGAACTTGTTAGTAAAATGTTGGTCATCTAGTTCAAACTGTGGTACGCGTACCACTAGTGGCACCATCCAGCGGTATGCCAAACAATTAATAATTAAATATTCAAACACAGTGTTACTGTTCAAACTGTGTGTAATATTACAGTGGCCAAAACATTTAATATACTTGTTTTATAAAAGCTGCCTTATTTTTAATAAATATAAAGGCCTACTACACTACTGTATTTTAATGTTGGTCATTATGGTGGTCCTTGGAGAGCAAATTGTTTTCTGAGGGGGTACTTGGTGAAAAACGTTTCAGAGCCACTGATCGAGATGCCATGTGTCCTTTGTAACTAACAATTGATTTTTTTATGAGAATAATTTTCAGTAATGTTCCAGTTGTATAGAGGACAGATTAATACGCACACATACCGTATATTATACATGTCACATACACGAAAAATGACATGTGATTCTCCTCCACTACACTGACAGAATATATAACATTTATTAATTAACATAACATTAAAAGTGTGGAAAAACTTGAACAAATGTCAACAAAGTACATTATACAAAAAGAAGCAACTGTTTTGTTAGAGAACGGAATGAGGCGACAACCAGAATCAAAATCAGAAATAGTTTTTATTGCCATTGTTTGAGAACGGGTTTACAAACTAAACATTTTTCTTGGTGCAATCGTGCAACTTAAAAGACATATAACACGGAATAGAATAACATGAGCTGTAACTGAGTTATCAGATCTTGTTATTGTTCATGTTTCTGATGGCCGAGGGGAAAAAACTGTTCAGGTGGCGGGAGGTGTAGGTCTGGATGGACCGTAGTGTCCTGCCTGAGGGGAGAGGGGAGAATAGTTTGTGTCCAGGGTGAGAAGAGTCAGCTGTAATCCGACACACATGCCTCCTGGTCCTGGAGGAGAACAGGTCCTGGAGGGATGGGAGCTTGCAGTCAATCACCTTCTCAGCAGCACATACTATGTGCTGCAGTCAATGCTTATCCTGGACTGTGGCGCCGGGGAACCACACGGTGATGGAGGAGGTGAGGATGGACTTGATGATGGCTGAATAAAACTGCACCAGAATCTCGGTCTGCACCTTAAGTTTCCTCAGCTGCCGCAGGAAGTACATCCTCTGCTGGGCCTTCTTGATGAAGGAGCTGATGGTCGGCTCCCACTTGAGGTCCTCGGTGATGGTGGTGCCCAAGAAATGGAAGGAGTCCACAATGGAGACGGGGGTGGGAGAGTCAATCAAGGTCAGGGGGGATGGTGGAGCTGTGACTTTCCTGAAGTCCATGATCATCTCCACCGTTTTCTGGGCGTTCAGCTCCAGGTTGTTGAGGCTGCACCAGGACGGCAGCCGGTCCACCTCTCTCCTGTAGGCGGTCTCATCGCCATCCGACATGAACCCGATGAGGGTAGTGTCATCTGCAAACTTGAGCAGCTTTACCGACTGGTGACTGGAGGTGCAGCAGTTTGTATAGAGGGAGAAGAGCCAAGGGGAAAGTACACAGCCCTGAGGAGTGCCAGTGTTCGTGGTTTGACTGTCTGAGACAATCTTCCCCAGCCACATGTGCTGTCTTCGGTCTGTCAGGAAGCCATAAATTCAACTGCAGAGGGAGTCTCATAGCAGTCCAGGGAGGGTGGTGTTTAAGGAAGAGCTGAAAACCACAAACAGGATCCAAGCATAGGTTCCTGGGGAGTCCAGATGCTCCAGGATGAAGTGGAGGACCAGGTTCACTGCATCATCCACAGACCTGTTAGCTCTGTAGGCGAACTGCAGTCGGTCCAGGAGGGGGGCGGTGATGTCCATGAGGTGGGGAAGGCCCAAGCTTTCAAAGGACTTCATAACCACAGACGTCAGCGCAAATGGCCTGTAGTCATTAAGTCCTGTTATCTGTGTTTTCTTGGGGACAGGGACAATGGTGCAGGTCTTAAATCAGGACAGCACGCGGCATAGCTCCAGAGAGGTGTTAAAAATGTCAGTGAAGACAGGAGCCAGCTGATCTGCGCAGTGACTGAGGGTGGAGGGGGGAGACACCATCGGGCACGGGGACCTTCCGTGTGTTCATCTTGAAGAACTGCCCATGTACATCCTCCTCTTGGATGGAGAGGGCCTTTAAAGTCCTGTGATGTCCTTGGAGTCCTTTAAATCCTTTAATGAAGTGCTGGCGTTGGTGGTGAGGGTTTCGGTGGGGGGAGCAGAGCTTTGATAAGCTGAAGGTGGTTCATGACAACAGTAATGTATGTTGAGGCCCTGAGCGAGAGTCCGGTCATTCAGGGCCTGGCGGGCTTTGGGCTAATGGTTCGTAAGGGCCCTTAGCCCTCTCCAAACAGCTGCAGAATCACTAGAGCGGAACTGTTCCTGTAGACGGTTAGAATACACAGATTTAGCTTTCCCCACTTGCCTGTTGAAGTGGTACTTCGCTTCTCTGTAGGTACTCCAGTCCCCGCTTCTCCACACAGCCTCCTTCTTCCTGCACAGCTGTCAGAGCTTGGGTGTGAACCAGGGCTTGTCGTTGTTATAACAAGCCCTGGTGCGCGTTGGAATGATGCGCGCCTCATTGAACTGAATGTATGAGGTCACAGTGTCCATACTCGTCCAGATTGTGGCCGCTCCAATTGCCTCCCAGTCTGTCGTCTCCAAACATGCGCACAGCTCCCCTACAGTCTCAGTGGTGAAACACTTATTGGTCCTCTTAACAGGTTTAGCCAGTTTCAGTCTCTGTCTGTATGAAAGGATTAAGTGCACCATCACGTGATCTAATAGTTCAAGAGCAGCATGCGGGACTGCATGGTATGCCTTACTTATTGTAGTGTAACAGTGATCCAAAGTATTCTCCTCTCTGGCCGGGCATTTAATAAACTGCTTATACTTGGGTAATTCCTGGCTCAAATTTCCCTTGTTAAAGTCACCAAGTACGATAACAACAGAGTCCGGAAAAAACAGTTGCAAATGTAAGATCTGGCCTGCAAGTGTGCGCTGAGCGTCACGCACGTCCGCGCTGGGCCACCAGTATGAATGAAACAATCTCATGCGGTGAGTAAAAGGGCTTACAGTGAATGAAAATATATTCCAGAGCAGGAGAGCAGTGTTGGGATATCACCGCCATGTCTGTACACCAGTTGTTGTTGATTAAGAAGCAGACTCCACCACCTCTTGTTTTGCCGGAGAGCCCCGTGTCTCGGTCCGCGCGGAGAAGATGACAGCCCTCCAGTTGAACCGCGCTGTCCGGAATACTCGCGCTCAGCCACGTCTCCGTGAAGCACAAAACACATGATGAGGAAAAGTCCTTGTTTCTTCTCATCAGAAACGCTAGCTCGTCCATTGTGTTGGCAAGTGAGCGGACGTCGGAGAGAAAGATGCCAGGTAAGGGCATGCTTAATCCTCGTCTGCGTAGACGGACAAGGGTGCCCGCTCCCTTTCCTCTTCGGTGTGGTTTCCCTCTTTTGATCAAAGAATGGACCAAATCCGCAGCTGACGCTAAGATGACCGGTAATAAGTCCGTAGGGGTGATTGATCTGATGTTCAGTAGATCTTTGCGGGTGTAAGAGAACATGGACACAAAATTCACGCACAAAAACTAACAAAACAGAGCGCACGAGAGCACCAAGGCAGCCGTGATCAGCGCCATGATGATCAACCAGGGCAGAACTGCGGTTTTCAAAGCTTATATTAAACCTTTGATTAATACGTGGCGTGTGTATGCTACTCTAAGTGAATGAGTGTGGACTATGTGTAATGTTAATAATGAAAATGTAACCAAGGGTTTTTGTCTGTGAGTGTCGGTTGTATCTTTCGTCGAATCACGAGAGGCAAGGCAAAGAGGCAGTTCATGGACAGGCAATGGGTCGTGGGCAGGAGCGAGGCAATCTGGTCTGGGTTCGAGCAGGAAGGTCGTGGATCGAGGAGGGCAGTCAGAAATCCAGATGGATGTCGAGTGACTGTTAATACACAAAGGGACATAAACCAGAGAGCAAAGGCGAGGACATCACAGGGAAGGGAATGCCAGACGTGATGCTTACTGGAAGGTTAGCGACGTTCTGGCAAAGGTTCCTCGGGTGTGCTGGTCTTTATCCTGCTCCCTTTCATCAAGTCCAGTTGTGTTGATTATTGATTGTGTGCAGGCTTGCTGCTGCATGGGTGTGCTGCGCTCAGCACGAGGAGGCATGTGTCTGAGCGTGCTGTCAGCGTAGTCGCCCACAGCTATAGCTGCTGGTTTGACTCCGTGTCGTGACAGCAACAATTGAAAATATGGCAAAATGCTTTAAAATATATATGTATGGTAATACTAATGTTACATCTTGGGTGGTGCATTGCTGCGCTGGTAGCGTTCCTTCCAAGGCAGAAGACATGTAGGAGTAGTGTGCAGGTAAGATTAAGGTCTTTTTAATAAATCAAACGCAGGACAAAAATACAAGACTGCGGGCGCTAGCAAGCGTGGAGCTAAAAAAAGCCAAAATGTCACCAAGGGTGAAAAACAGTGAATGCTAGAGTCTACAAAGATCACTAGAATGAGGAGAAAAAATGGGAGAACATAACTGTTGCCTGTAGCACACATCCACCCGGCAAACTTATTCAGGGTGACAGGAAACCATAAAGGGGAATGACTAACCAAAACACCTGGTGGGAACACTAATTACAAAATGAAGACAGGTGAGGAGAATCAGTGCCCATGGAAACCAAAAAAAAAAAACAGGGAAAGAGGGTGTACCCAGGAAACAGACTAAAACAGAATAACTAACAAACCCAAATCATGCCATGACCCGGGTGACGGATCATGACAACTAATTTATGATAAAAGATTTGTTTTCAATGTATATATATAAATTGTATGTATACATAAGAAAATCACATCATTGCAAAGTATCCAAACCCTGCATTGTACTTGTCAAAAACATATTTTTGACAATCATTCAGTTGCAGGAAGTGTTTCAAGCTGAGCTAATATCACTAATGCTTGTAAATGAGTGGAAGCCTTTCTAATAATCTTTTTTATTGAACACTGAATGCATCAATACTTCAATTCTCAAGGCTCTACAGAAGGAGAAAAGAAAACTGACAAATCCACTTAATATCCGTTATTGCAGGGGTCACCAAACCGTCGATTGCGAAAATATAAAAAAAAAAAAAGTATTAATATGACATCAGTTCGTGACAACCCCACCCGGGGAGACCAACAGACCTGCAATCAGGCACACATTTTAACACTTGAACACGCACGCGCGCCTCCGCCTCTCTCTCTTCAGCCTCACAACTCCCCGAGCACAGCCGCACACTACACCCGCTCGTCTCGCAAACACACTTTTAATAACGTGCTCAAAAATCATCGAGCTGCAACAATGCTTTAAAGGGGCTGTTTGCAACATTTACACAGATGCCTAGAGGGTGCACATTTTCCAACGTATTTTTACACAGTATATCCGGCCCCACTTATGGACGTACGTATCACATGCAAATGCATTAGCTTTAGGTGTTAACTTTGTAATAGAAATTTGGTTGGTTAGCGTTAGTGTTGTGTCACTCACATACTCTGTGCTTCCCACTACTGCGGGAGCACACAGAAGCTCCGCTGGAAGCACCAGACACGCCACCACGCTCATCAAGCAGACCGCGCCCACTCTCCGCCGCAGCCGGCAGCAGTCCACGCCTGACACACCTGACGTTGATGAAAGACAGCAGTATAAAATGGCCGACGCTGACTCTTCGATGTCGGAACGTAAACTACTCCTCGTAAGCTGCGTGTCTCTGACAACTGTTTCTCCTGCTCTTCCCACAGTGTTCGTGTCACCACTGCTGTTTACTTCCTGGCCCCATTTTGCCTTCCCGGATGCTCGACCTCGTTTTTGGACTTTGGACCCATTCTCCTGCCATTGATCCCCGCTTGGACTTTGGACTTCCTCTGGCTTGTTCCCCTCCGGATTTGGACGCTATTCATCCAACACGCACCTCAACAACCCCTCACGGTGTGATTAAACACATAACCATTCATGCAGACACATAGTAGCATAAACACTCCACGTAATCACCAAGTCTTCAATAACCTATTGAACTTGACATCCCTTTGCCGTGCCGTCTCCTTCCCCAGTAGAAAACATACAGTGGGGCAAAAAAGAATATTTAGTCAGCCACCGATTGTGCAAGTTCTCCCACTTAAAATGATGACAGAGGTCTGTAATTTTCATCATAGGTACACTTCAACTGTGAGAGACAGAATGTGAAAAAAAGTCCAGGAATACACATTGTAGGAATTTTAAAGATTTTTTTTTTTCAATTATGGTGGACAATAAGTATTTGTTCAACCATTCAAAGCTCTCACTGACAGAAGGAGGTTTTGGCTCAAAATCTCACAATACATGGCCCCCTTCATTCTTTCCTTAACACGGATCAATCGTCCTGTTCCCTTAGCAGAAAAAAAGCCCCAAAGCATGATGTTTCCACCCCCATGCTTCACAGTAGGTATGGTGTTCTTGGGATGCAACTCATTATTCTTCTTCCTCCAAACACGACGAGTTGACTTTATACCAAAATGGATACTTGGATGATACAGCAGAGGATTGGGAGAATGTCATGTGGTCAGATGAAACCAAAATAGAACTTTTTGGTATAAACTCAATTGAACAAATTGCAAAAGATTCAGCAACACAGATCTCCAAAATACTGTGTAATTATGCCGTTAAAGCAGACGACTTTTAGCTGTGTGTGTACGCAGCGCTCATATTCATAACAGCTCGTCGCGACGTCATTACGTGACGTTTTCAAGAAAAAAGTCCCGGGAAATTTAAAATTGCAATTTAGTAAACTAAAAAGGCCGTATTGGCATGTGTTGCAATGTTAATATTTCATCATTGATATATAAACTATCAGACTGCGTGGTGGGTAGTAGTGGGTTTCAGTAGGCCTTTAAATATAAAAATGTAAACATTGAGTTATGCAAAGGCAGTATTATATGATAAAAAAATAAGGCGACAGCTTAAGAAGGACTTCCTTGTATCTTCCTTCTGTATCACAGAGGAAAAACCCGCCATGTGAACAGCTGATTTTACTACTTCCAGCGCTGACCTAAGACAACCATGTGACTCGCGTCACATCAATAAATCAATCAATCAATCAATGTTTATTTATATAGCCCTAAATCACAAGTGTCTCAAAGGGCTGCCCAAGCCACAACGACATCCGCGGTACAGAGCCCACATAAGGGCAAGGAAAAACTCACCCCAGTGGGACTTCGATGTGAATGGCCAAAAGTTTTGACAATTTACATTGTAGATTTTCACGGAAGGCTTCAAAACTCTGAATGAACACATGTGGAGACTTAATAAAACAAGGTGAAATAACTGAAAACATGTACCCCGCCTTCCGCCCGATTGTAGCTGATATAGACACCAGCGCCTACCGCGACCCTAAACGGAATAAGATGGGTGGATGTTTTGTATTCTAGTTTCTTCAAAATAGCCACCCTTTGCTCTGATTACTGCTTTGCATACTCTTGGCATTTTCTCGATGAGCTTCAAGCACACCTGTGAGGTGAAAACCATTTCGGGTGACTACTGTTTGAAGCTCATCGAGCAGCCTAACTGTCAGAATCCAAATGACAGCAGACATTGTACAGCAAGTGATGTTCTATTATGTTTGTTAGCTCTCATGAAGTGTACATTGAGCAGTAATCAGGGATGTTAAAAAAAAGCGACCGTCGTGATGCGTGTTTTTTTTTCAAAGTAATGCACTGCATATGCATACTTTTTTTTCTAAAGAGGATAAAATACGCTTAAAAGATGGGGCTGATGGTAGTCGTCACCATTGTAGCCTTCAAAGCCCTCTAAAACAACCTCAAACCCCCCCATCAATATATATACTCTGCAAGTATATATATATATATATACATATATATATATATATATGTGTGTACATATATATATATATATATATATATATATATATATATATATATATATATATATATATATAGTTATATATAGTTATATATATATGTAGTAACAGACACGTTCATAACAACATTTAACGTGTACAATATTTACCGTATTTTGTTTATTTTAAACACTGCCGGAACTTCCTTCCTCAGCGCATTAATTTCCGTTCCCATTGCAGCACACTTCTGACTCCTGGCAACAAATTTGTGTTCCTACTTCCGGAAACGTGTGTGTGTGTGTGTGTGTGTGTGTGTGTGTGTGTGTGTGTGTGTGTGTGTGTGTGTGTGTGTGTGTGTGTGTGTGTTGTAATCATGGCAGACTTGGTAACAGATAGCAAAGACTACTATATTTAGACAAATGAAGATTCACTACCTTTTCTTTTTGAAGCTGAATATACAGAGGATAAACCAATAGAAGCCAGCACAAAGGAAGGGTGAAACGTTGGAGCAGACAATAGCGGCGAAAGTGAGGTCGGCGTGGCTTGGCGGTGTAAATTTGGAACTTGGAGCCAACCTATGCCAACATAAATGGTGTGCTTACCCAAAACCAACTGGAAATGTCCTCGACCAGTTGTACCAAACAGACAACTGTCCATCGAGTGAGTCATTATGCAGTTGATCATAATATATGCTTTTTATTACGACAAACTACACTGTCAATTAGGCTGTGTTCAAACAAGACATGAAATGTGGGTTGATACTTTACAGATACTCTATTATGATTGTTCATGTTTTTCAGTCAGTACAGATTGGTGTCCTATCATTATGCTTTGTGCATTATAAAGTCAAGCGCGATTTGGGTGCTGACGCAGAAGCTATTTTACCTCTCGCCGTAGCAAAATTATGGCTAATGTCGTAGCATATGTTACTCCCGCAAGAATAATAGTCAACCAATGTTTGCTCTTCCAATAAAAATGTTGCTCCAGCTTGGTAATTATACAGGTTACAGAACGTAAATTAAATATCGTTGGCGATTATGTTAGTTTTTAATGTGGTTTATGTTATGATCCGTTGCCCGGATCATAGTTTGTTTATGTTTATTTAGGTTTTGATTCACTTTTGGTTTAAGTTCTGTTTCAGCACCCCTGTTGGTGCTTCTTGGTTGTCAAGGGGGCTGATTGTTTTCACCTGCCTTTGATTACTGTTCAGGACGCTCACCTGTTCCCAGGCAATAATCAGAAAGCTATTTAATCCTGCCTGTCGCTTCACTCAGGCTGGTGTGCTTTTGTTTGCACTCATCCAACATTTATGTGTTACTCTGGATTCCTGAACTAAGCTTTGCCTTTTGCTTTTTTTTTGTGCATATGCTTTGTTTTCCTTGTGAGCTATTCTATTTGATTCCTGTGTTATAGCCACACTTGTTTTATTCTTTTTTGTATGTTTTTGAATGATTTATAGGAATAAACTATTTCCTACCTTTTTTCTCCGGAGATCCTGGTGCATCGCTTGGAAGAACCATCCGCACATCACCATGCGACCACCACGTTACAGTTTAAACACAAATTGGGCCTCTGGACCGAAATGTTGAATAGCAACACTTTAAAGGTTAGAAGATGTTAGCTACAAAACCCAAAACCAGTGAAGTTGTGTAAATCGTAAAAAAGAAAACAGAATATAATAATTTGCAAAATCCTTTTCAACTTATTTTCAATTTAGTAAACTGTAGAAACAAGATATTAAATGTTCGAACTGAGAAACATTTTTTTTTTGATGCAAATAATCATTAACTCATTATTAATTATTAACACATTGAAAAAAAGTTGGCACAGGTGCATTTTTACCACTGTGTTACATGGCCTTTCCTTTTAAGAACATTCAGGAAACGTGAGAGCTGAGGAGACCTATTTTTGAAGCTTTTCAGTTGGAATTCTTTCTCATTCTTGCTTGATGTACATCTTAAGTTGTTCAACAGTCCGGGGTCTCCGTTGTCAAATTTTAGGCTTCATAATGCCCCACACATTTTCAATGGGATACAGGTCTGGACTACAGGCAAGCCAGTCTAGTACCCGCACTCTTTTATTAGCCCATGTGGTGATATCCTTTACACACTGATGTCACTTTTTGATGCAATACCGCCTAGGGGATTGAATTTCACTGGCATTCAATGTTGGTTTCCAGCCTTGCCGCTTACATGCAGTGATTTCTCCAAATTCTCTGAACCTTTTGATGATATTACGGACTGTAGATGGTGAAATCCCTAAAATCCTTGAGAAATGATGTTCTTAAACTGTTGGATAATTTGCTCACGCATTCGTTCACAAAGTGGTGACCCTCGCTCCATCCTTGTTTGTGAATGACTTAACATTTCACGGAAGCTGCTTTTAAACTCAATAATGACACCCACCCTTTCCCAATTAGCCTGTTCACCTGTGGGATGTTCCAAATAAGTGTTTGATGAGCATTCCATTACTTTCTCAGTCTTGTTTGCCACTTGTGCCAGCTTTTTTGAAAGATGTTGCAGGCATCAAATTCCAAATGAGCTAATATTGTCATGTTCTATGGTCATGTTTTGTTTGGTTATGTTCAGTTGGTTTTTGGACTCTATTTGTTCCTGATTTTTGATGCACTCTTGTTTGTTTTGGTTGCCATGGTATTAGGATTTTCATCTGCTGCTGGTGTTCGGACACTCGCACCTGTTGTCAATCATGACACAACTATTTAAGCCTGTAGTTGCCAGGTAGTCAGTCTGGCAAGATTAATCCTGATACTCGAACTATTATGCGGTCCATGCCATAGTGCTCATGCCATTGCGCTGTTGTTTTTGACTTTTTCAAGCCACAGTAAGTGTTTTGTTTATGTCCATAGTTCAGGCTATGTGTTTATGTTTTTGTTCCTAGCTAAGTTTGTGTCTCCGCCTGGTCCGCGCTTTTGGTTTGTTCTTTTGATAGAATCATGTCTTTACCATCACACCTTGTCCAGTCAAGTCGATTTGCACCCCGGTAAAACATTCGTCGCAGCGAGCTGCGAGAACCTCGCAGTAAGCTGTTCCACAGTCTTTGTCCTTAAAAATATTTGCAAAAGAAAACCCGGTTCGAACGGTAAGTGCTTTCTCTTTGCAGTGTATTCGATTAAATATAGGTTGAAAAAGATTTGCATTCTGTTTTTATTTACGATTAACACAACGTGCCAATTTCACTGGTTTGGGGTTTTGTGAATGATTGAAATAAAGAAAACGACTGTTTGGAATTCATTCTTGACTTTGGCTGAAGATTAGAACATTTTAGTGATTGACATCTTATTATACCTAGTACTATATTTTTCATGGCCGAGCAAGAGCGACTATTAAAGTCTACATTGACTATTGAACAATTTTCCTTGTGGATCATTAAAGTTTGTCTAAGTCTGAAGACTAGATTAAATGTATACACTGAACTTTTGCGATCTACACAACAAAAAGAAGACAAAACAACCCCAGCAATAATTGTGGACATACTTAAAACCTGTAATATACTGTGTATTTTTTTAAGTAAATCTTCATTGGTTCGATAATTAACATAGCAAGTGTTGCACAAGAAAAAGCCATCAGCATCCTGATACGCAATCGATACGCTTTTTTGTTTCACGCTGTTTGCGGTACACCTACATCTTTCAACCCTTTTAGACTCAAACACATTCTGCTAATGCTTCGACTTCAGCACTTTAATTTACAGTAGAAAACCTTCCTTGTGTCGCTTAATGCTTTTTAATGAGTACGATAGCCACATTTCCCCCTAAAGGCCAATATTCAATTACACACGCACATACGCTGTTTAGGTCTGTACAGTCATAGGATATTTGAAATGTTTGTTGTGAAATACAAGCGTGTTTGCAAAGGGTCACAGTGAATAGTCCAGTGACAAGGTAGTTCATGTCTTATGGCTAAGATTCAGACAGTGGCGAGCGCTGTCTACTAAAATTTATACTGTTGGCATATGCATGGATTTTTGAGCTTTTGCCAGGATCCTGGACTCTGTGTTAGTGTGTTTAGGAATAAACTGCCTGGAGGAATTATTGCATGTCTGGGATGGAGTCCTACTGAAGGATGGATATAATTTGCATTTAACCAGTACCTAGGTCAAAGTGTACGAATCTGAACTTAAAAAAAATAAAAGCGTACACATTTTTCAGGAAGCTTTGCAATGCCGTTTTATTCTTTGGGGAATTGTGTGGCAATAAATGCTATTCAACTAATGAATGGGCTGTCAGCAAGTCAGGAGAGTGTAAACTGCTCATAACCTGACTCCTGTGCTCATAGCTGACTGTGAATGTTTTTTCTTCCCCTCAGCAATAACTGTTGGTTGTTTTTGTTCCCTTCTTGTTAGAGAAAGGAAGCTTATGCACAGTGTGGTGGCTAATTAAATTTCAGCTAATTATGTATTGATCTATATCTTAAATGCTGTCAAAGGTCACGTGTTTAATCGGAGCCGGTTGTCAGTCACTTGAATTGTTTGTGATGGGGAAGAAAAGGGTGAGAAGAGCACTGGAGGAAAATATGGGGAAAATGGGTTAAAACAGATCCTTACGAAACTCCGAGATTACATGTGCAAACCCCGTTTCCATATGAGTTGGGAAATTGTGTTAGATGCAAATACAAACGGAATAAAATGATTTGCAAATCCTTTTCAACCCATATTCAATTGAATGCACTACAAAGACAATATATTTGATGTTCAAACTCATAAACTTTATTTTTTTTGCAAATAATAATTAACTTAGAATTTTATGGCAGCAACACGTGCCAAAGTATTTGGGAAAGGGCATCTTCACCACTGTGTTACATCACATTTTCTTTTAACAACACTCAATAAATGTTTGGGAATTGAGGAAAGTAATTGAGGAAAGTAATTGTTAGAGCTTTGAAAGTGGAATTCTTTCCCATTCTTGTTTTATGTAGAGCTTCAGTCGTTCAACAGTCCGGGGTCTCCGCTGTCGTAATTTACGCTTCATAATGCGCCACACATTTTCGATGAGAGACAGGTCTGTACTGCAGGCGGGCCAGGCAAGTACTGGCACTCTTTTACTACGAAGCCACGCTGTTGTAACACGTGGCTTGGCATTGTCTTGCTGAAATAAGCAGGGGCGTCCATGATAACGTTGCTTGGATGACAACCCATGTTGCTCCAAAACCTGTATGGACCTTTCAGCATTAATTGTGCCTTCACAGATGTGTAAGTTACCCATGCCCTGGGCACTAATACATCACCATACCACCACAGCTGCTGGCTTTTGAACTTTGCGCCTATAACAATCCGAATAGTTATTTTCCTCTTTGTTCTGGAGGACACCACATCCTCTGTTTCCAAATATAATTTGAAATGTGGACTTTTCAGACCACAGAACGCTTTTCCACTTTGCATCAGTCCATCTTAGTAACTTGCACTTACGGATGTAGCGACAAACTGAAGTTACTGAAAGTGGTTTTATGAAGTGTTCCTGAGCCCATGTAGTGATATCCTTTATACACTGATGTCGGTTTTTGAAGCAGTACCTCCTGAAGTATCAAAGGTCTGTAATATCATCGCTTACGTGCAGGGATTTCTCCAGATTCTCTAAACCTTTTGATGATTTTACGTACTGTAGAGCAGTGGTCCCCAACCACCGGGCCGAGGCCCGGTACCGGGCCGCAGAAGAATTTTTTATTAAAAAACAAAAACAAAACAAGACATTTTTTTTTTTTTTTTTAAATTAAATCAACATAAAAAACACAATATAAACTTACAATTAGTGCACCAACCACAAAAACCTCCTTTTTTCATGACAAAAACGTCGCTTTTTCATGACAAAGAAAAAAAAAAAAGGACACCCCCCGCCCCCCTGGGCCTCGGGACAAATTATTAAGCATTGACCGGTCCGCGGATACAAAAAGGTTGGGGACCACTGCCGTAGATGGTAAAATCCTTAAATTCTTTGCAATAGCTCGTTGAGAAATGTTGTTTTAAAACTGTTCGACAATTTGCTTACAAAGTGGTGACCCTCGCCCCATCCTTGTTTGTGAATTACTTAGCATTTCACGGAAGCTGCTTTTATACCCAATCATGGCACCCAACTCTTCCCAATTAGCCTGCACACCTGTGGCATTTTCCATATAAGTGTTTGATGAGCATTCCTCAACTTTATCAGTATGTATTGCCACCTTTCCCAAGTTCTTTGTCACGTGTTGCTGGTATCAAATTATAAAGTCAATGATTATTTGCAAAAAAAAAAAAGTTTATCAGTTTGAACATCAAATATGTTGTCCTTGTATTATATCCAACTGAAAATGGGTTGAAAATGATTTGCAAATCATTGTATTCCGTTTATATTTACATCTAACACAATTTCCCAACTCATATGGAAACAGGGTTTGTGTATATATACACAGTATTTATATATATGTATTTATATATATATATATACATATATATATATATATATATATATATATATATATATATATATATATATATATATATATACACACACACACACTCCTCTCAGGTCTGCCATATTATATTTAATCATGATTAATCACATTTTGTTTATAGTTAACCTTAAGTTACTTGCCAACAGATAAACATTTTTTATCATTAATAGGTGTACCCTAGACAGATTATTTAAAAATCCAAAGGGGTTCATTAGGTCTTCAAAAAATTATGCAATTTGTTATTCTCATAGCCAGTCTTGTGTGTATTTCTCAGGCAACATTTGTAGCCGAAACCGTTTGGTACGGACATAAACACACAGGTCTGGCTGTAATAATAACAAATTAGATAATCTACAAGTTTTCACTAAATTGAAAATACTTTTTTTTTAACATTAGATTTTTTTAACAGTTTAACACAAGATGGACAAAAAAACGGTTGTAATGACAAAAAAGAATCTGCTGTTCGTAGGAGTCATGCCAGAGTTTGTATTTTGTCGGGATACAGAATTTGCTGTAGAAGCACTTGCATTCAAAGACGATAAGCTACACTTTCATGTATAGATAAACTGGCCCTAGTGTGTGAATGTGAGTGTGAATGTTGTCTGTCTATCTGTGTTGGCCCTGCGATGAGGTGGCGACTTGTCCAGGGTGTACCCCGCCTTCCGCCCGATTGTAGCTGAGATAGGCGCCAGCGCCCCCCGCGACCCCGAAAGGGAATAAGCGGTAGAAAATGGATGGATGGATGGATGATAACGCAAAATGTGGATTGTTACCAGAGATGGGAATTGATAATATTTTTCAGGTTCAATTCCATTTTCAATTAAATCTGCTTAATGATTCAGTTCCTTAACATTTCTTTTTTCGATTCTTACTTGGAACAAAAAGGTGGATTAGCCTCAATTATGTTTAGTTTATAGGTAACATGATCTTAGAAAGCCTACAATGAAGTCACATACATAGCATAGAAAAAAGAAAGTACTTTAAAAAAATGTTTCTAATAAATACATATTATTCTGTAGAATTTATACAGAGTAATAAATCATTTGGAAATTACACAAGACTGTAGCATTTAGTAACATGTGATATTAACTTATTGCATGCAAAGTGATATAGTTCAAGCGTTTATCAGTTATAATTTTGATGATCGTGGCTTACAGTTTTTGAAAACCTTGAATTGAATAAGCGGTAGAAAATGGATGGAACTCAGAAAATGTGGGGTTTCAAAAAAGTGTTAGCCTGTATCATCAAAACGATAGAAAAAATGCTTGACTTTGCATGTAATGAGTTAATATCACAGATTAGTGTTGTGTCACACACACACTCCGTGCTTCCCTCTGCTGCGGGAGCTCGCAGAAGCTCCTCTGGGAACACCAGACACGCCGTTGCACTCATCAGGCAGACCGCGCCCAATCTCCGCCGCAGCCGGCGGCAATCAACTGCTGACACACCTGGCATTGATGAAGGATGGCAGTATAAGAACGGTCGACGCTGACTCATCGATGTCGGAACGTAATATCTACTACTCGTAACCTGCACGTCTCTGACAACCTCCTGATCTCGCTTGTTGCCGGTTTCCTTGTCGCCTTTTGTTCCCCTGATCCCTGTATCTCCCGCTCTTCCCACAGTGCTCATGTCACTACTGTCGTTTCCCTCCTGGACCTGGTTTGCCTTCCCAATCCTTGACCCTGTTTTGGACTTTCGGACTCTCTCTCCTGCCTTTGACCCGCTGCTTGGACCTTGGACTTCCCCTGGCTTCTTCCTCCCTCGGATTTGGACGCTAGACATCCAACACGCACCTCAACAAAACTCATGGTATTTACATATGTTAATTCCACACATAGTCGTGCATGCAGACACATAGTAGCATACTATGTGGGGGGGTAGCACTGCTGGCTGTGCGGGTGTGACGGCCCAGCTGCACCAAGACAGGCTACCCGCTGCCAGAGAAATCCCACTTGTCTTTCGCTTTTCCCAGCCGCAGCCACCAGTCCCCAGAGTAGCCTTCGAACTATCACCTGTCCCCATGCTAGCCGCCAAGCTAGCACCTGTCCCCAGGCTAGCCTCTTAGCTAGCACCTGTCCCCAGGCTAGATTCCGAGCTAGCACCTGTCCCCAGGCTAGCCTCCAAGCTAGCACCTGTCCCCAGGCTAGCCTCCAAGCTAGCACCTGTCCCCAGGCTAGTCTCCGAGCTAGCACCTGTCCCCAGGCTATCTTCCGAGCTAGCACCTGTCCCCAGGCTAGATTCCGAGCTAGCACCTGTCCCCAGGCTAGCCTCCAAGCTAGCACCTGTCCCCAGGCTAGTCTCCGAGATAGCACCTGTCCCCATTCTAGTGTCCGAGCTAGCACCTGTCCCCAGCCTATCTTCCGAGCTAGCACCTGTCCCCAGGCTAGCCTCCAAGATAGCACCTGTCCCCAGGCTAGTCTCCGAGATAGCACCTGTCCCCATTCTAGTCTCCGAGCTAGCACCTGTCCCCAGGCTATCTTCCGAGCTAGCACCTGTCCCCAGGCTAGCCTCCAAGCTAGCACCTGTCCCCAGGCTAGTCCCCCAGATAGCACCTGTCCCCATTCTAGTCTCCGAGCTAGCACCTGTCCCCAGGCTAGCTTCCGAGCTAGCACCTGTCCCCAGACTGGTCCCCTCGTCTCCACCAGCTACCAGGCAGGTCCCCTCGTCTCCACCAGCTCAGTCTGCAGGAAGCGTCTGGCATCCGCTTTGGGGGGGGGGTAGCACTGCTGGCTGTGCGGGTGTGACGGCCCAGCTGCACCAAGACAGGCTACCCGCTGCCAGAGAAATCCCACCTGTCTTTCGCTTTTCCCAGCCGCAGCCACCAGTCCCCAGAGTAGCCTTCGAACTATCACCTGTCCCCATGCTAGCCGCCAAGCTAGCACCTGTCCCCAGGCTAGCCTCTTAGCTAGCACCTGTCCCCAGGCTAGATTCCGAGCTAGCACCTGTCCCCAGGCTAGCATCCAAGCTAGCACCTGTCCCCAGGCTAGTCTCCGAGATAGCACCTGTCCCCATTCTAGTCTCCGAGCTAGCACCTGTCCCCAGGCTAGCCTCCAAGCTAGCACCTGTCCCCAGGCTAGTCTCTGAGATAGCACCTGTCCCCATTCTAGTCTCCGAGCTAGCACCTGTCCCCAGGCTATCTTCCGAGCTAGCACCTGTCCCCAGGCTAGCCTCCAAGCTAGCACCTGTCCCCAGGCTAGTTTCCCAAATAGCACCTGTCCCCATTCTAGTCTCCGAGCTAGCACCTGTCCCCAGGCTAGCTTCCGAGCTAGCACCTGTCCCCAGACTGGTCCCCTCGTCTCCACCAGCTACCAGGCAGGCCCCCTCGTCTCCACCAGCTCAGCTCCCAAGCTGGCCCTGAACTCTGCCCCTCGGCCAGCTCCTCAGCAGCCCACCTTGTCACCGGCTTTGATGACGTCCGCTGCCTCCACGCCGATGACGTATGCTTCCTCCACGCCTACAACGTCCGCTGCTTCCACGCGTCTGATACGTCAACGTGCCCTCTTCCTCTTGTTCGGCGGGCCCTACCAGGGCGCCGCCTCCCCCTACGTTGCCGGCGGGACGCACCACGGCACCGCCCCCCTCTTCGTTGCCGGCGGGACGCACCATGGCGCCGCCTCCCTCTTTGTTTCCGGCGGGACGCACCACGGCACCGCCCTCCTCTTCATTGCCGGCAAGACGCACCACGGCGCCGCCTCACTCTTCGTTTCCGGCGGGACGCACCACGGCGCCATTTGCGTCCGCCTTACTGACGGCCAAGAAGTCGACCGTTCCTTGGTCGTCCACCTCACTGGCCGCAGTGGCAGTCCACTCGCCGCCGCCACCAGACTTGTCCCCGATGGCTTCTGAGACACTTGGGCCGGCGACCTACCACCAGTTCTCCCCTCCGCCCTCCCTTACTTTTTGAGTTTGTTTATTTTTTTCTACCATTCCTATCCTGATGCACACACACACACTCCGTGCTTCCCCAGTATAAACATAACAATTAGTTTCACATTTTAAATTCTTTGCTGACATAAATGGAATTGTTCACGATATTCACAATGTTTGAGTGTCACTTATATCATATAATAACTGAGAGTAAATCTGGTAGGAGTAAAACATGCACCTTATGTCTGATTACAATTAAACATTCACCTACTGAAACCTATTAGTGTCCACTGCAGCAAATTGACCACAAACTTAGTCACTGCTCAATGACATACGTCTAGTGGCAGATGTGAACTGCCCACCTCGGAGCCAATCAGAATCGGAATCCCGTCATTCTCATCTGAAGGAGAAGGCATTGATTTCAATTTAACAAATATTAGCGCTAACATGATAGGCGGTGTGTTAGTACCTTTTGTATTCAGATGACGTGGGAAGGTTACTGCTGCTGGCATGAGGTAGGAGCGGTTCAAAAACTCGACTTTCATTTATAATTATTGTATGCTGTGTGTTCAAATGTTTCAGCATGTTGCTTGAATGTCCTGCTCTTGATGAAATAACATCAAGAAGAGTAATGCATAATGACGTCATCCCCAGCCGGAAGCATCGATAAGAGAATCGCTTGACAACATGGCAAGTCATTCCAAGAAATTGGTACACTGGAAACCAGTTCTGAACAAGAACCGGTTTCCGATTCCCAACTCTAATTTTTACGATCATGTTTTGATTTCACTCAGAGCCAGTAGTACTTGCTTAAGTTTAGTTATGTTGCACTTTTGACTTTAACTCTGAAATATTTTATATAATAAAAAAAATATGTAAGGAAGCATGTGTAATTGATTTTGTTACAACGCCATCCTGTGTTTTTGTGATAAAAAAAAATGTACTCATTCGAGGATTTTGAAAATTTTGTAACTACTTGGCATTGGATCCATTCCCAAATTTGTTGTATTACCTAAAACTAATTTAAAGTATCCAAACAACAGAAGAATAAGTGTTTTTATATTTTAACAGAAATAGAGATAGAACCAGGGCACTCCAGGGGAACAGGGGTCAGTGCATCTGTCTCACAAATACGAGGGTCCTGAGTAGTCCTGAGTTTGATCCCTGGAGTTTGCAGGTTCTCCCCTTGACTGCATGGGTTCCCTCCGGGTACTGCAACCCAAATCGTGACATGATGATTGTCAGTAATGAGCATTGTAGAAATATAAACAGAAAAATAATTGACATTTCAATTAATTGCAAGCAATTCAAAGTACATCATTGCCATAACCACCTCGCCAGAGCTGTAAACGCTTTCAAAGCAAATGCGCATGGGTGACAGCCGGATGGCATAACGTGCACAGTGAGCGTAAGTCATCCATCAACAGATGGATGACTTCACAGTGATGTCTGTGTGGAAGATAAATGACCCAATGATTGCAGGCACTATAACTGCAGTAGCTCTAAAATCTAAGTTATGACTCAGTCTCACATATTTTCCTAGCTGAATGGCACATATGGGTTAATCCAAAAGGTCCGTCCTGTTTGGTTTTGTACAGTAGCTATGTTTGACTAATGAGGTTGCACTCTAGCTGTTTAAGCCTGTGGAATTGAAATCATAACAGATCATCACATATGGATTCAGAAAAGCATTGCTTGATGCTTTTTCAGCATTCTGACTTCACACAGTATTTGGCAAACACAAGAAGCAAATATGTTTCTATAAAAGGATACTTAAATCAGAAACTGCCTATGTGGACAAACGTGCCTTGGTACATATTGTTAACCTGAGAGATAATCGGACATAAGCCACACTGTAAAAGGTCTCTTTGCCGTGAGGATTCACCTAAATCCGAAAGATCCTCCGTGAGCCCGGTAGACAGTTTGAATACAGTCTTTTATTTAAACACAACTGTCTGGAATTGCTTTTCAGCAGTCTCTTTTAGGCGTGTCACTCTCGCTCGCTCTCCAGCTCCCAACTCTAACCCCATCTCTCATCCCGGTTGCTGCTAATAAAGGCGACAAGTGATTAGATAACACGGCCCACCTAGGCCATCCACTCACCTGTCACCGACTTCGAGGCTGGTCCTTGCACACCCTGTTCCGTGGCAGGCCCGCAGGCCACGCCCCCTCCACACACACACACCTCTTAGTGTATATTGTAAGAAACATTAATATGAACTCATTAACATGTCTGAACTGGTTATCTCCAATTTGTTCTTTGAAGGGTTAAACTAATCTGATTTATTATTTCAATTAATAAGACAAATGTTCTCACAGTTGAATAATTGACTATGAAACACTTCAAAATAACGTTTTTATTTCAGTCTGAAAGCCTGCACATGAATCCGAGATTTCAACAATAAAAATGTAGTCCAATTTTCTTCTCAACCAAATGTTCTATATCAAAATATTTTAATTAATAAATCAACACCCCCCGCCACCCCAAAAGAGACAAGCGGTAGGAAATAGATGGATGGAATATTCCATCGAGGGCATCACGGTGCTGCAGGGGTCAGTGCATGTGCCTCACAATACAAAAGTCCAATGTTCGGTCCACGGGCTCTTGGTCTTTCTGTAACGAGTTTGCATGCTCTCCCCGTGACTTCGTGGCGACTTGTCCAGGGTTAACCCTGCCTTCTGCCCAAATGCAGCTGAGATAGGTAGGGACAAGTGGTAGAAAATGGATTGATGGATGGAATATTCCATTGAGCCTTTATTCCTCTATGCATTCATTATTTGTGGGCACACACCACTCCACTAAATTGCCTTTGTAAAGGTGTTGGTGTGTGTTTACGTATGCTAATTAAGGGCAGCCGACACAGGTGCAAGCTGTTCAGCAAACTTTCTAAACGGCAGATTCAAACTTTATTTGTGGAATAAAGTTGTTATACGGATGATAATGTAATGGTTTTCAAATCGTACTTTGTACAACTGTAGAATTATTATGCAATACACTGTTTTTTGCTCAATCAATGATGAAACCGGTCATAAAAGGTGAAAGTGAAAGTAAACGGTAATTAATCATAGCTCCCTTTTAAACATAAGCTGTGTCCAAATTTGGGAGCTGCAGACATCATTGTGCTGCACAAAAGCTGTCAAAATCCGAGTTCTACTTCTCCATTGAATAGAAGTACCGTTATTCATGCACTACAACCTTGGGGGCCCCATAGATCCCGACATCCTTTCCTCGCTTTAGTACAGCCTTGAAAAAAGTGTTTACATTGTTAAAGTTAACAAGTTAAAGTACCAATGATTGTAACACACACACCAGTGTGGCGAAATTATTCTCTGCATTTGACCCATCACCGTTTATCACCCCCTGGGAGGACAGGGGAGCGGTGAGCAGCAGCGGTAGGCGCGCCCAGGAATAATTTTTGGTGATTTAACAGCCAATTCCAACATTTGATGAGTGCCAAGCAGGGAGGTAATGGGTCCCATTTTTATAGTCTTTTTTATGCCTCGGCCGGGTTTTGAACTCACAACCTATTGATCTCAGGGCGGACACTCTAACCACTAGGCCACTGGTGAAAGCGGGTAGGAGCGCAAGTTATTATTTATCTTTTAGGAATTAGATCTTAATAACATGATTATGTAGATAGATAATCCTTTATATTACATACATACCGTATTTCCTTGATTTGCCGCAGGGCATATAGTATGTGCCTGCCTTGAATTACTGCCGGGTCAAACACGCTGCCCAAAATAATTAGCGCATGCTTAGTATTACCGCCTGGTCAAACTCGTGACGTCACGAGTGACATCATTTTCAAAATGGAGTAGGCTGATTTCAATACCGGTAATTTGAAATTGCATAAAGGGAAGAAGATTAAGAGCTATTCAGTAGGATTCAAGGTCCAAGTTTACATCACACTCAAATTTTTACTGCATACCTTTGGTAAGTGCCGGAATGTGAAGAGGTTTTAAAATAATTAGCGCATGCTTACTTCTACCGCATGCTTTTGGTAAGCGCAGGAGTGAGAAGAGGTTTTAAATTAATTAGCGCCCCGGCGGCAATTCAAGGAAATACGGTAAATGGAATAAGATAAATGTACATGCATGATTGTGTTTTAAAGGCACCTGCATTGTTTCAGTTGTAGCAACACAACTAAAGAAGGGGTCAGTGTTATGTTTGCTACTGGGGAAGGAGACGGCACAGCGAAGGAATGTCAAGTTCAACAGGTTTATTCGAGGACTTGATGATTACATGGAGTGTGTATGCTACTATGTGTTTGCATGGAGGACTATGTGTGCAATTTATCATATGTAGATACCGTAAGGTTTGTTGAGGTGCGGTGTAATTTGCATCAATCATTTTAAAGTTAAAGTTAAAGTACCAATAATTGTCACACATACACAAGTTGTGGCGAAATTTGCCCTCTGCATTTGACCCATCCCCTTGTTCACCCCCTGGGAGGTGAGGGGAGCAGTGGGCAGCAGCGGTGCCGCGCCCGGGAATCATTTGTGGTGATTTAACCCCCAATTCCAACCCTTGATGTTGAGTGCCAAGCAGGGAGGTAATGGGTCCCATTTTTATAGTCTTTGGTATGACTCGGCCGGGATTTGAATTCACGACCTACCGACCTCAGGGCGGACACTCTAACCACTAAGCCACTGAGTAGGTGGGAGTATTGAGAGTAAGGGTTTTAGTTAGAGTTTGGATGGAAAATAAGACTCACGCCAAATGCCATCCCGAAAATCTGGATCACCTTCGAGGGGAGGAATACTGAGTCGGAATTTGCGGGAAAGTGTAGACCCAAAGCTCAAAAATGAAGTAAATCACTAGTATTAAATGTTTTGTCCCCTTTCCGCTGATGTTTTTCTTTCAATTTACTTAAACAATTGCTGAAAGAGCATGAGGAAACACAGGCTATGCTGTCCATGCAAAAGGAGATGGAAGAACAGGGAAGTCGAGAAATGCCAATTCTTTTAAATATACACTATATTGCCAAAAGTATTTGCCCACTTTCCTTGACTCACGTATGAACTTGAAGTGCCATCCCATTCCTAACCCATAAGGTTCAATATGATCCCGGTTAACTTTTTGCAGCTATTACAACTTCACCTCTTCTGGGAAGGCTGTCCACAAAGTTGCAGAGTGTGTTTGTAGGAATTTTGCACCATTCTTCCAAAAGTGCATTGGTGAGGTCACACACTTGGTCGAGAAGGCCTGGCTCTCAGTCTCAGGTGTTATATCAGGTTCAAGTCAGGACTCTGTGCAGGCTAGTCAAGTTCATCTACACCAGACTCTGTCATCTATGTCTTTATGGATGTTGGGACGAGGAAGGGGCCCGCTCCAAACTGTTCCCATAAGGTTGGGAGCATGGAAATGTCCAAAATGTTTTGGTATCCTGAAGCATTCAAAGTGCCTTTCACTGGAACCAAGGGGCCAAGCCCAATTCCTGAAACCCAACCCCCCACCATAATTCCTCCTCCACCAAATTTCACACTCGGCACAATGCAGTCCGAAATGTACCGTTCTCCTGGCAACTTCCAAATCCAGACACGTCCATCAGCTTGCCATATGGAAAAGTGTGATTCATCACTCCAGAGAACACGTCTCTACTGCTTTAGAGTCCAGTGCTTTACACCAGTGGTCCCCAACCTTTTTGTATCCGCGGACCGGTCAACGCTTAATAATTTGTCCCGCGGCCCCGTGGCAGGGGGGTCCTTTTTTTATTTTTTATAAAGCAAGATGGCGGCGCCCGGACGGGCTGCGACACTGCGGAGCTCTTGCTAAAGATGGAACATTTGGCGGTAATGCCGGACAGTTCTGCAGACTTCATGGCTGGCTCGCATCGTGGTCACTCCGTGATCACGTACGACCGCCAGACACTTCTGGATATGGACATATCGGGCCGTTTTGGACTGATAGACCCGTGCTTGTTCGACGTGCTAACTAGCATGGGAATACTTTGGCGGCTACATCCAGTGGCCTGTGAAGCAGGGGAGTCTAGTAGCAGCGGGGGCCGTCTACGGAGCAGACACCAGCGGTGTGATCGGAAACGCGGATACCGAGCGAACTTAAAACAAAGCAGAAGGCTAATCCCCACAGAACACCACTTCCCTCCATCCTGCAGCCGGATTTAAATAAAGGATGCGAGACTACTGGTCTGGGTAAGGAGTCAGTTAAATTAGAACAAGTTTTTTCTGCTTTGAGTGTTTCAGAGTTGGACGTGTGTTTTACCGAGGTGGCTAACTATGATGCGTGCAGTTTATCAAAGAAACAAACAAACAATCGGAAAATCCCCGTTACTGAGGTGGCTAACCATGATGCGTGCAGTTTATCAAAGCAACAATCAAACAATCGGAAAATTCCCGTCGTATCAATTCCTAGATATGGTCGTAATTATACTGAATGCACTGGGCATAATAAACACAACATTATTAATATTGCTACTATGGATAATTTGATCAAAAATTCCCTAAAACAGCCGACTACCTATAATATAGGTTTTTTAAACATAAGATCATTGTCTCCCAAAACGTTGTTAGTTAATGATATTATCAGAGACAACAATCTTAACGTCATCGGTCTCAGCGAAACCTGGCTTAAACCAAACGACTTTTTTGCGCTAAATGAGGCATGTCCTCCTAACTTTACACATGCGCGTATTGCCCGTCCGCTTAAAAGGGGTGGGGGGGTCGCACTAATATACAACGAAAACTTTAACCTTAGTCCTAACATAAATAATACATATAAATCGTTTGAGGTGCTTACTATGAAGTCTGTCACACCGCTCCCTCTACACCTGGCTGTTATCTACCGCCCCCCAGGGCCCCATTCGGACTTTATCAATGAATTCTCAGAGTTCGTTGCTGATCTAGTGACACACGCCGATAATATAATCATAATGGGGGACTTTAATATCCATATGAATACCCCATCGGACCCACCGTGCGTAGCGCTCCAGACTATAATTGATAGCTGTTGTCTCACACAAAAAATAAATGAACCCACGCATCGCAACGGTAATACGATAGACCTAGTGCTTGTCAGGGGTATCACCGTTTCCAAAGTTACGATACTCCCGTACACTAAAGTATTGTCCGATGATTACCTTATAAAATTCGAGGTTCAGACGCATGTTCGTCAAACTAATAATAATAATAACTGCTATAGCAGCCGCAACATTAATACGGCCACAACGACAACTCTTGCTGACCTACTGCCCTCGGTAATGGCACCATTCCCAAAGTATGTGGGCTCTATTGATAACCTCACTAACAACTTTAACGACGCCCTGCGCGAAACCATTGATAACATAGCACCGCTAAAGTTCAAAAAGGCTCCAAAAAAGCGCACCCCGTGGTTTACAGAAGAAACTAGAGCTCAGAAATTATTATGCAGAAAGCTGGAACGCAAATGGCGCACGACTAAACTTGAGGTGCACCATCAAGCATGGAGTGATGGTTTAATAACTTATAAACGCATGCTTACCTTAGCTAAAGCTAGTTATTACTCAAATCTCATCCACCGTAATAAAAACGATCCTAAATTTTTGTTTAGTACGGTAGCATCGCTAACCCAACAAGGGACTCCTTCCAGTAGCTCCACCCACTCAGCTGATGACTTTATGCAATTCTTTAGTAAGAAAATTGAAGTCATTAGAAAGGAGATTAAAGACAATGCGTCCCAGCTACAACGGGGTTCTATTAACACTGACACGATTGTATATACGGCGGATACTGCCCTCCAAAATAGTTTCTCTCGTTTTGAGGAAATAACATTAGAGGAATTGTTACAACGTGTAAATGGAATAAAACAAACAACATGTTTACTTGACCCTTTTCCTGGGAAACTGATCAAGGAGCTCTTTGTATTATTAGGTCCATCAGTGCTAAATATTATAAACTTATCACTTTCCTCGGGCACTGTTCCCCTAGCATTCAAAAAAGCGGTTATTCATCCTCTTCTTAAAAGACCTAACCTCGATCCTGACCTCATGGTAAACTACCGACCGGTGTCTCACCTTCCCTTTATTTAAAAAATCCTCGAAAAAATTGTTGCGGAGCAGTTAAATGAACACTTAGCGTCTAACAATCTATGTGAAACCTTTCAATCCGGTTTCAGGGCAAATCACTCCACGGAGACAGCCCTCGCAAAAATGACTAATGATCTATTGCTAACGATGGATTCTGATGCGTGATCTATGTTGCTGCTCCTCGATCTTAGCGCTGCTTTCGATACTGTCGATCATAATATTTTATTAGAACGTATCAAAACACGAATTGGTATGTCCGACTTAGCCCTGTCTTGGTTTAACTCTTATCTTACTGATAGGATGCAGTGCGTCTCCCATAACAATGTGACCTCGGACTACGTTAAAGTAACGTGTGGAGTTCCCCAGGGTTCGGTCCTTGGCCCTGCACTCTTCAGCATCTACATGCTGCCGCTAGGTGACATCATACGCAAATACGGTGTTAGCTTTCACTGTTATGCTGATGACACCCAACTCTACATGCCCCTAAAGCTGACCAACATGCCGGATTGTAGTCAGCTGGAGGCGTGTCTTAATGAAATTAAACAATGGATGTCCGCTAACTTTTTGCAACTCAACGCCAAAAAAACGGAAATGCTGATTATCGGTCCTGCTAGACACCAAACTCTATTTAATAATACAACTCTAACATTTGACAACCAAACAATTAAACAAGGCGACACGGTAAAGAATCTGGGTATTATCTTCGACCCAACTCTCTCCTTTGAGGCACACATTAAAAGCGTTACTAAAACGGCCTTCTTTCATCTCCGCAATATCGCTAAAATTCGCTCCATTCTGTCCACTAAAGACGCTGAGATCATTATCCATGCGTTTGTTACGTCTCGTCTCGATTACTGTAACGTATTATTTTCGGGTCTCCCCATGTCTAGCATTAAAAGATTACAGTTGGTACAAAATGCGGCTGCTAGACTTTTGACAAGAACAAGAAAGTTTGATCACATTACGCCTGTACTGGCTCACCTGCACTGGCTTCCTGTGCACTTAAGATGTGACTTTAAGGTTTTACTACTTACGTATAAAATACTACACGGTCTAGCTCCATCCTATCTTGCCGATTGTATTGTACCATATGTCCCGGCAAGAAATCTGCGTTCAAAGGACTCCGGCTTATTAGTGATTCCCAAAGCCCAAAAAAAGTCTGCGGGATATAGAGCTTTTTCCGTTCGGGCTCCAGTACTCTGGAATGCCCTCCCGGTAACAGTTCGAGATGCCACCTCAGTAGAAACATTTAAGTCTCACCTTAAAACTCATTTGTATACTCTAGCCTTTAAATAGACTCCCTTTTTAGACCAGTTGATCTGCCGTTTCTTTTCTTTTTCTTCTATGTCCCACTCTCCTTTGTGGAGGGAGTCCGGTCCGATCCGGTGGCCATGTACTGCTTGCCTGTGTATCGGCTGGGGACATCTCTGCGCTGCTGATCCGCCTCCGCTTGGGATGGTTTCCTGCTGGCTCCGCTGTGAACGGGACTCTCGCTGCTGTGTTGGATCCGCTTTGGACTGGACTCTCGCGACTGTGTTGGATCCATTATGGATTGAACTTTCACAGTATCATGTTAGACCCGCTCGACATCCATTGCTTTCCTCCTCTCCAAGGTTCTCATAGTCATCATTGTCACCGACGTCCCACTGGGTCATTATTGTCACCGATGTCCCACTGGGTGTGAGTTTTCCTTGCCCTTATGTGGGCCTACCGAGGATGTCGTAGTGGTTTGTGCAGCCCTTTGAGACACTAGTGATTTTGGGCTATATAAGTAAACGTTGATTGATTGAATGATTGATTGATTTTTATTTTTTTTTCTTTGTCATGAAAAAGGGACATTTTTGTCCTGGAAAAGGGAGGTTTTTGTGGTTGGTGCACTAATTGTAAGTGTATACTGAGTTTTTTATGTTGATTTGATAAAAAAAAAATTATTTATTTTATTTTATTTTTTTTTATAAAAATGAATAAAAAATTCTTCTGCGGCCCGGTACCAATCGGGCCACGACCCGGTGGTTGGGGACCACTGCTTTACACCACTGCATCTGACCCTGTGCATTGGACTTGGTGATGTATGGCTTAGTTGGAGCTGATCGGCCATGGAAACCCATTCCATGTAGCTCTCTGCGTACTGTAGGTGGGCTAATTGGAAGGTCACCTGTGTAACGATCTGTCACTTACTTTCTGATAGTTTTTCGTGTTTTGTACTTTATTTCCTGTTCAGTGCTCTTATTTTGTCATACTTCCTGTTTACTCCGCTGAGCACTGTTTTTGTCACACTCGCCGTCGATTGGCAGCGGTCCTCAGTTGCTGTCAATCAACATAGGTCTATTTATGTTTCACTCGAGCACTCCTCAGTGCTCGAAGTTAAAACTATGTTGGGAACATCACCATGCAAGACTGCTTTCTGTATATATCTTTTACTTTGATGAAATTAAAATCATCTTACCTGCTTTCTGCTCTCCTGGATTCTTGCATACTTGAGGTCACACAACTGCAGCCATGCGAAGACCCAACAGTAACTTCGAGCCAGAAAATTGTGACCTCGCGAGAATTCTTGTCGGCAATCCTCAGCCGACGTTCTGGACCGCACAATTCCTGGAGGACTTGAAGGCCAGGTTTGTGCGGTCCCAGCCTACAGACGCGGACCCTCTCCCCGCGGCAACGCCACCGGCTTCGGCTCTCCGACCGGCGCGTCCCCCGCCGCCATCTTTCCTCTCGGCTCAACGGCTGGCTACGGCTCTCCGACCAGCACGCCCGCCACTGCCTGCATGCCTCACGGCTCCCGCGGCAACGCTACCGGCTACGGCTCTCCGACCGGTGCGTCCTCCGCCGCCATCCTTCCCATCGGCAACGCTGCCGGCTACGGCTCACCGACCGGCGCGCCCGCCTCCTCCTTCACGTCTCGCGGCTCCTGCGGCTCCGTCGCCGACTGCGGCTCTCCGACCGGCACGTCCGCCGCCGCCATCCTTCCCGTCGTCTGCTGAGCTGCTTCTCCCTGCTCCTACGCAGCTTCCAGCGGCTGCTCCCCGGCTGCTCTTTTTGCCAGCTCCCGCTCTCTTTTTTGGTTCGCCGAGAGCTCCAGTGGAGCCCACAGTGAGGTCGCTTTTGTCTTCCTGCTGGGACTCGGCACGGGACGTGTCTTCGTCCCTCCTCCTGGTCCCCTCCCGCCCGTCCCTGGTTTTCGCACCGGGGGACTCCGACGAGCAGGCACGTTTTCCCGCATGTGTGAACGGTGTCTGGCAGCCACCTAGTGGAGGGGGGCCCACTATACACTGCGGTGCAGCCAGGCACACACCGCTGTCATCCCCGCCAGCGTCTCCTTCCACGGAGACATCTACGTCCCTGGCGGGCTTTCGCACAGCTCCAACGCCGGCTCCACGCCGAGCCCCAACGCCGGCTCCACGCCGAGCCCCAACGCCGGCTCCACGCTGAGCCCCAACGCCGGCTCCACGCCGAGCCCCAACGCCGGCTCCACGCCGAGCTCCAACGCCGGCACTACGCCGAGCTCCAACGCCGGCACTACGCACGGCTCCAACGCCGGCACTACGCACGGCTCCAACGCCGCCAAGAGCAGCACCACGCCGGGCTTCGTCACCGCCGGCATCCGCTATTCCTCGGCCGGCATTTGCTGCTCCTCGCCCGGCGTCATCTGCCGCTTTCACGCCGCCGATGACATCTGCAACAATCGTGCCTCCGATGACGTCTGCCGTTTTCACGCCGCCGATGACATCTGCCGCTTTCACGCCGCCGATGACATCTGCCGCTTTCACGCCGCCGATGACATCTGCCGCTTTCACGCCGCCGATGACATCTGCCGCTTTCACGCCGCCGATGACATCTGCCGCTTCGACACCGCCGATGACGTCTGCCGCTTCCACGCCGTTGATGACGTCTGCCGCTTCCACGCCGGCACCAACATCGGCTCCTCAGCCGCCTCCTGCAGAGGTATCTGTTTTGGCTGCAGTCCCCGCCGCTTTGTCTGCTGTCTCCGGGCCTGCTTCAGCGCGCCCGCCTCCACGTCAGCCGCGGATGTGGCCGTGCCCTGGGCGTCCTCCTCGCGGGATGCACTCATCTCTTTTTCGGCCAATGATGTGGCTGTTCCGTGGCCGCACGCCCCGCCAGTTCCAGCGGCGCTCTACGCGCCGTCGCCACCTGACTCTCCCTCGCTGGCTGCGGGGACACGAGGTTTGGCGTCCCTCCACCAAATCCTCCCTCCACCATCCCTTACTTTGTGGACATTTTTTTCCATTTTTCTTTTCCAGGGAACATCTGGTATCTGTTCCTTGAGGGGGAGGTCCTGTAACGATCTGTCACTTACTTTCTGATAGTTTTTCGTGTTTTGTACTTTATTTCCTGTTCAGTGCTCTTATTTTGTCATACTTCCTGTTTACTCCGCTGAGCACTGTTTTTGTCACACTCGCCGTTGATTGGCAGCGGTCCTCAGCTGCTGTCAATCAACATAGGTCTATTTATGTTTCACTCGAGCACTCCTCAGTGCTCGAAGTTAAAACTACGTTGGGAACATCTCCATGCAAGACTGCTTTCTGTTTATGTCTTTTACTTTGATGAAATTAAAATCATCTTACCTGCTTTCTGCTCTCCTGGATTCTTGCATACTTGAGGTCACACAACTGCAGCCATGCGAAGTCCTAACAACCTGAAGTTTGGAGCTCTGTAGCAACTGACTGTGAAGAAAGTGGGCGACTGCTTTGCACTATGCGTTTAGGCATCCGCTGACCCCTCTCTGCCTGGTTGCTGTTGTTCCCAAAATCTTCTATTTTCTTAAAATAAAGCCGACAGTTGACTTTGAACTATTTGGGAGTGCGGAAATTTAACTACTGGATTTGTTGCACAGGTGGCATCCTATGACAGTTCCACGCTGGAAATCACTAAGCTCCTGAGAGCGGCCCATTCTTTCACACATGTTCGTAGAAACAGTCTCCATGCCTAATGCTTGATTTTATACACCTATGGTGATAAGGACACCTGATTTTAATAATTTGGACAGGTGGCCAAATACTTTTGGAAATAGTGTATATTTTTTGCTCATAATGTTAACTATATTGGTTTTGAAATAATCAAAGACCGGAGTGACACAAACATGCAATTAAGTGATGAAAATAAGAGTTGTATCTTCCTTTATCCACACTGTCTATGCGGAGAAATGGATTTCAGTTCTGTAGATGGCGTCACACCCAGAGGAGACGCCATATCAAGACTGGCGATGTAAAGGGGGTGTTAGTATAGTATAGTTGGTTATCTACCCATTACTCAAAAAGTAGTTGACATTATGGGAAATGACTGCCAGATTATTTTTTTATGAGCTATCTGGACGCTTTGTACCATTTAATTAATGACCAGCCATCAGGTGAAGTAAAACTTCTTAGTTATGGCAGAACCTTGCATTTATATGTTAAGCTCCTGAGAAGCATCCTCTGTAGTGGACATTTTTCTCCTACATATGTTCAAGCACAAGTAACACATTTTTCAACCATCATAAAATATTTTCATACATTTTGGTCTGATACATTGACTTACAACTAGTTGAATGACACCTCTGGCATGGCCTGTGGGGTCTGTATTGCTCTCACTGGCCCTAACAAACTTTGAGGAGGGTATCAGGAACCCTGCCACACAAAAACTACAAATGTGCTGGCTTGCTTTACCGCGCATGCCACTCCTCCTTTCCTCATTCGTTAAAAAGACAGAAGTCTACGCAAACGCCCAAGTGCTGCCAGAAAACAAAAAAGAAGAAGAAGATGAACGCAAATGCAATGACTCCTGTCATGGCCAACGCTACAACAGAACCAAAGAAACAAAAAGTTTTGTCTGAGGAGACAAAAAAAGAAAAACAAAGCTTACCCGGACAGTCAAAATAAAACCCGCCTCGACTTTTACCAAATAGCATGAGCTCAAAGGCAAGGATTTTCAGACCAATGCTGGATTAGTAAATGACTTTCGATGCTCAAATCAAAATGCTAATGCTAATGTTAGCAATCCGAAATTTGCGTGCTACCAATAAACAGCCACCAGCTTGATAGTTTCACGACTACTTCTTTCAAAAAAAATCTGCTGCTGGTCTTTCTTTCCTTTGGACTTGCATCCACCCCCAAGCGTTTTTGGTAGTAGCGTCATGTTTGTAGCTTAGTCTAAGATCATTTATTGATAATGTCTGCTGTTTCACATCAGCATAGCCATTAGACATGTAATATTTAAATCGTATGTTATTTTACACGTAATATAAAAACTATTCGGATTCTGAATATTTGCGCCAATATTACACATAACATCTTATCAGTGTGGCATTATGAGCACTAGTAATCATGGGAAATGTGGTCCACTGGTGCCGCCAAAATCAACTAAAACAGAAAGTTCTTAAGTTGGGCTTTGATCTGACGAAAGAAATACATTTTGGCAATGGATGCTGCTTTTCGAAGTAAGAAAAATAGTAAAATAAAAAGTCCAGCCCTTTGGACCTTAGCTTTCGGAAAATATGGGCCCTACGACTATTGAGTTTAAAAGCCCTGATGCAGGCAGTGGTGCAACTATGGATGTTGATTGAGTTTTTAGCCTAAACTTTGTTGAATGTAAATCAACATATTATAAATTACGCTAAATAAGTCCCTTTTATGAGCATGCAGAATAGTAGAGTACTACTGAAGAGATAATCTGACCTTGTCCTTTGATTTTTGTCTATTGCTTTTTCACATCATTTTTTTTCATGCCAAAAGAAACGAGGATAAAATCGACAAAGGTATAAAAAAGTGTTAATTTCCAAATGGCCCCATAGGGAGATTGTAGTCACCAATGTTTTCTACATGTCAATCCAAGGAAAGTAAACATACTTTCCCACATGGATGGTGGGGGTGGGGATCAGTAAATAAATCAGCTGTCAGTCGGAAGATGTAAATGGCCTCTGCCAGAGGTGGCTTATTGACTGATTGACTGATTTAGACACTGACTGTCATCTGGTCACTTAATTCATCAGTTTGTGTCATTGACACAGTCCACTATGCTGCAGTAATTGCTGGTGTGGATGAAACAGCACGTCCGGCAGATTTATAACCACAACAATATCCGAGACGCACAAAAAAAAAGGATGCATGCTCACTTGTTTTTACGGCTGGTAATGTACATTTTTTAAGTCCCACTTCTCACAACAATATGAAAAAGTTGAACATTATTTAACATGAGACATGTTTATTGTTTTTCAGCGACACACAAAAAATGGTCGGAAAGAAACTAGAATATTTAAGGTGCACAACATGCAAGTGTGTGCTTTACATTAAGTGTGGGAGTGAAATGAGTTTATTTCGGTCATATAAGCAAGCATTTTGTGAGATCAATTTAACAGCACAGATTATACATAATTAACAATCATACACATACACACACTAAAAGAAAATGAATCACCGAAAAAGGAATAGGCTGAAGCCAAGGCTTATATTTGCCTATCCTATACATTCACTGAAAATTAGATAGCCTGGAATATCAAAGTTGAAATAATCAATGGGATGATAGTAGGGGTGTAACGGTACACAAAGATTTGGGTTCGGTACGTACCTCGGTTTAGAAGTCACGGTTCGGTTCATTTTCGGTACAGTAAGAAAACAACAATATGTAAATTTTTTGGTTGTTTATTTACCAAATTTGTTAACAACGGCATAACATACGTATACACACAGGGTCCATTGCCAGGGTTAATGTGGTCAACGTATATAAAATGAAAACTAAATAAGATAAGGCTCAGAATGGTCTCTTAACAAAACCTTTCTACATATAAAGTGCTTTTTTTGATTGATTGATTGAGACTTTTTTTAGTAGATTGCACAGTACAGTACATATTCCGTACACCTGACCACTAAATGGTAACACCCCAGTAAGTTTTCAACTTGTTTAAGTCGGTGTCCACGTTAATCAACAATAAACTGCCTCAAGTTGTTGCTCAGAAGAAATTAAATGACAAAACTTTTCTTCTACATATAAAAAGTGCAACATTAAACAGTTTCAAGTCAAATCAGCCTCAGATTAACTCCCCCCCACCCCCAGCTTGGCTAACCTGGTAGTAAGAGGATATATGGTTTTATTGTTCTTCCACCTTAGAAGTGGGTCAAAATCTAGTTTTAATGCAATACAGCAACCCCCCACGACCCCGAACGGGACAAGCGGTAGAAAATGGTTGGATGGATGGTCTTAAATGTGCTTCTATAAAAACATTTTTTATTGCTATAGCCCTGCCTGGCCTGCCGAGGAGAGGCTGCTTGAATGTGGTGTTTGCACCACGCTCCTTTTTCTCTTCCTTAAAGTGAGGTTGACTTAGGGGTGGTGCCGCTTCAAAGGGAACATGTTTGATGTGTTGGCAGAAGCATACCCTACTGCTGCTGAACAATGTCGGTAAACATCCGTCCTCCATTGTTGTATCGCGCCGCGAAGCCGAAGTGTTCCCAAAGGAGAGATATTAACGAGGCAGGAGGGTCTTCCAGCTCTGACTTTTGCATGTTGTCCTAGCCCGGTCGCTGCTAGCCTACCGTGTGTTGTGCCTCGCTCTGCATTGTTTAAACACCGTGCGGTGCGCTACCTAATATGTCCGTGTGGAAACTCGTTCTCTACACCTCCGAACTGAACCGAAACCCCCGTACCGAAATGGTTCAGTACAAATACACGTACAGTTACACCCCTACATGATAGTAATAATTTCCATTATTTGTTCTCCTCGTGACTGCGTGGGTTCTCTCCAAAGACATGCACCTGGGATAGGTTGATTGGCAACACTAAATTGGCCCTAGTGTGTGAATGTGAGTGTGAATGTTGTCTGTCTATCTGTGTTGGCCCTGTGATGAGGTGGCGACTTGTCCAGGGTGTACACCGCCTTCCGCCCGAATGCAGCTGAGATAGGCTCCAGCGACTTCACGCTACCCCAAACGGGACAAGCGGTAGTAAATGGATGGATGGCATTTTTTCACCTTTCAAGGCTTTCTTAAATCTTAACAAAGAACTAAATGTCTTCAACACATCACTGAACGTGTTCCAACATTTAACTCCAAAAACTGAAATGTATTTGTATTTTATATTCGTTCTTACTTTACATATTTCAAAAATCAATATCCCCCATAAATAATAGTTTTCTCTTCTTAATTTAAATAACCTACGAATACAAGCTGGAAGGCTGTTGTTCTTTACTCGAAACATAATTCACATTGTTTTTAAAAACACAATATCTGAACATTTTAACACATTAGAAGTTATGAATCATGGATTGGTAGGTTCATAGTAGCAAAGTGTGCATTATTCTAATTACCCTTTTTTGAATTGAACATTAAGACATGTGTAATTCAGGAGGTGAGGAGGTCGGTTGTATTTCTGCTGAGCTAGCTAGCTGCTAAGCTAACGAGGCTAGCGGAGAAAGGCAGCGCCGGTCTGAAGGAAGCTACTCCCCCGCCACCGTGACCATCACTTCCCGAAGACAGCTGGCACCCCACTCGGCGACGGAAAGTTTCTGTGAGTATGGCTTCCTGCGCTTCGTGCACTTTACTCATGGATAGGTTGGCTTTGCTAGAGAGCCGTGTCCGCCAGTTAGAGCAGTGTAATTTCGTAACTTTAGATGTTGCGGACACATCTGCTAGCGTTAGCTGTAGCGAGCTAACTAGCCCAGCTTGTAGCAGCCCTAAGCGGCCTACAAGCTACGGTGTACCGGTTGAGACGCATAATAGATTTAGCCCTTTAGCTAGTCCTACACCCCAGTCTACCGGGCACCACACTTTAGTCATAGGGGACTCCATCACCCGAAACATAAAGCTTAGCAAACCAGCCACAATTAAGTGTATTCCCGGGGGCAGAGCACCTGACATTGAAGCTAATCTTAGGGAGCTAACTCGCAACAGGTCTAGTAAACACGTACAGCAGGCTAACCGCACCACTAGTTATGCGAATATAGTAATACACGTTGGCTCCAATGACGTTAGGATGAGACAATCAGAGATTACAAAGAGAAACATAGCCAGGGCTTGTAATCTCGCCAGAAAGATGTCCAGGCATCGAGTAATTGTCTCTGGCCCCCTGCCTGGGAGAGGCAATGATGAGAGATATAGCAGATTAGTCTCTCTTAACAGGTGGCTGGATAGCTTCTGCAGACAACAGGGATTTACGTTTATTGATAATTGGCCCTCTTTCTGGGGCAAACCTGGCTTGCTGAGGAGAGACGGCCTTCACCCTAACCAGGAAGGCGCTATCCTCTTGTCTCGGAACATAGACTTCGCATTGAGCCACATTTGACTAACTGCACTAGAGCAAGCCCGGTCACAGGCAATTACAGAGCCTGCTAGCCTGGGTATGGAGTCAGTTAAGTTAGAACTAGCCAGCGCCAGGCTGGATGATCCCTGTACACATAGCAATTTTCGTAGAATAATACACAACTCACAAAATGTTTTTTCTACTGTGTCTATGACTACGTCAGAGTTAGACATGCGCTCTACTGAGGTGGCAAATTATGATGCGTTCAGTTTATCGCAGCGCCAAGTAGACAATCTGAAAATTCCCGTCATATCAATTCCTAGATATGGTCGTAATTATTTTAAGTACACTGCGCATAATAAACGTAACATTATTAATATTGCTACTACGGATAATTTTATCAACAACTCCTTAAAACAGCCCACTACCTATAATATGGGCTTTCTAAACATCAGATCTTTGTCTCCCAAAACGTTATTAGTCAATGAGGTCATTAGAGACAACAACCTTAACGTCATCGGTCTTAGCGAAACCTGGCTTAAACCAGACGAGTTTTTTGCGATAAATGAGGCATCCCCTCCTAACTATACGAATGCGCATATTGCCCGTCACCTCAAAAGGGGAGGGGGTGTCGCACTAATATACAACGAAAACTTTAACTTTAGTCCTAACTTAAATAATAAATATAAATCGTTTGAGGTGCTTTCTATGAAGTCTGCCACACCTCTGCCTCTGTGCCTGGCCGTTATCTACCGCCCCCCAGGGCCCTATTCGGACTTTATTAGTGAATTCTCAGAGTTTGTTGCTGATCTAGTGGCGCACGCCGATAATATAATTATAATGGGGGACTTTAATATCCATATGAATACCCCATTGGACCCACCGTGCGTGGCGCTCCAGACTATAATTGATAGCTGTGGTCTTACACAAATAATAAATGAACCGACGCATTGCAGCGGCAATACGATAGACCTAGTGCTTGTCAGAGGTATCACCGTCTCCAAAGTTATGATACTCCCGTATACTAAAGTAATGTCCGATCATTACCTTATAAAATTCGAAGTTCAGACTCATGTTCGGCAAGCTAATAAGAATAATAACTGCTATAGCAGCCGCAACATTAATGCTGCCACAACGACGACTCTTGCGGACCTACTGCCCTCGGTAATGGCACCGTTCCCAAAGTATGTGGGCTCTATTGATAACCTCACTAACAACTTTAACAACGCCCTGCGCGAAACCATTGATAGTATAGCACCGCTGAAGTTAAAAAAGGCTCCAAATAGGCGTACGCCATGGTTTACTGAAGAAACTAGAGCTCAGAAATTATTATGTAGAAAGCTGGAACGCAAATGGCGCACGACTAAACTTGAGGTGCACCATCAAGCATGGAGTGATAGTTTAATAACTTATAAACGCATGCTTACCTTAGCTAAAACTAATTATTACTCAAATCTCATCCGCATTAATAAAAACGATCCAAAATTTTTGTTTAGTACTGTAGCATCGCTAACCCAACAAGGGACTCCTTCCAGTAGCTCCACCCATTCGGCAGATGACTTTATGAAGTTCTTTAATAAGAAAATTGAACTTATTAGAAAGGAGATTAAAGACAATGCGTCCCAGCTACAACGGGGTTATAGTAACACAGATACGATTGTATATACGGCGGATACTGCAAATATCCAAAATAGTTTCTCTCGTTTTGATGAAATAACATTAGAAGGATTGTTACAACGTGTAAATGGAATAAAACAAACAACATGTTTACTTGACCCACTTCCTGGGAAACTTATCAAGGAGCTTTTTGTATTATTAGGTCCATCAGTGCTAAATATTATAAACTTATCACTTTCCTCGGGCACTGTTCCCGTTGCATTCAAAAAAGCGGTTATTCATTCTCTCCTTAAAAGACCTAACCTCGATCCTGACCTCATGGTAAACTACCGACCGGTGTCTCACCTTCCCTTTATTTCGAAAATCCTCGAAAAAATTGTTGCGGAGCAGCTAAATGAGCACTTAGCGTTTAACAATCTATGTGAAACCTTTCAATCCGGTTTCAGGGCAAATCACTCGACTGAGACAGCCCTCGCAAAATTGACTAATGATCTATTGCTAACGATGGACTCTGATGCGTCATCTATGTTGCTGCTCCTCGATCTTAGCGCTGCTTTCGATACCGTCGATCATAATATTTTATTAGAGCGTATCAAAATACGAATTGGTATGTCAGACTCAGCCCTGTCATGGTTTAACTCTTATCTTACTGATAGGATGCAGTGCGTCTCCTATAACAGTGTGACCTCGGACTATGTTAAGGTAACGTGTGGAGTTCCCCAGGGTTCGGTCCTTGGCCCTGTACTCTTCAGCATCTACATGCTGCCGCTAGGTGACGTCATACGCAAATACGGTATTAGCTTTCACTGTTATGCTGATGACACCCAACTCTACATGCCCCTAAAGCTGACCAACATGCCGGATTGTAGTCAGCTGGAGGCGTGTCTTAATGAAATTAAACAATGGATGTCCGCTAACTTTTTGCAACTTAATGCCAAAAAAACGGAAATGCTGATTATCGGTCCTGCTAGACACCGACCTCTATTTAATAATACAACTTTAACATTTGACAACCAAATAATAAAACAAGGTGACTCTGTAAAAAATCTGGGTATTATCTTCGACCCAGCTCTCTCCTTTGAGTCACACATTAAAAGCGTTACTAAAACGGCCTTCTTTCATCTCCGTAATATCGCTAAAATTCGCTCCATTTTGTCCACTGGAGACGCCGAGATCATTATCCATGCGTTTGTTACGTCTCGTCTCGACTACTGTAACGTATTATTTTCGGGTCTCCCCATGTCTAGCATTAAAAGATTACAGTTGGTACAAAATGCGGCTGCTAGACTTTTGACAAGAACAAGAAAGTTTGATCACATTACGCCTGTACTGGCTCACCTGCACTGGCTTCCTGTGCACTTAAGATGTGACTTTAAGGTTTTATTACTTACGTATAAAATACTACACGGTCTAGCTCCAGCCTATCTTGCCGATTGTATTGTACCGTATGTCCCGGCAAGAAATCTGCGTTCAAAAGACTCCGGCTTATTAGTGATTCCTAGAGCTCAAAAAAAGTCTGCGGGCTATAGAGCGTTTTCCGTTCGGGCTCCAGTACTCTGGAATGCCCTCCCGGTAACAGTTCGAGATGCTACCTCAGTAGAAGCATTTAAGTCTCATCTTAAAACTCATTTGTATACTCTAGCCTTTAAATAGACCTCCTTTTTAGACCAGTTGATCTGCCGCTTCTTTTCTTTCTCCTATGTCCCCCCCTCCCTTGTGGAGGGGGTCCGGTCCGATGACCATGGATGAAGTACTGACTGTCCAGAGTCGAGACCCAGGATGGACCGCTCGTCGGGACCCAGGATGGACCGCTCGCCTGTATCGGTTGGGGACATCTCTACGCTGCTGATCCGCTTCAGATGGTTTCCTGTGGACGGGACTCTCGCTGCTGTCTTGGAGCCACTATGGATTGAACTTTCACAGTATCATGTTGGACCCGCTCGACATCCATTGCTTTCGGTCCCCTAGAGGGGGGGGGTTGCCCACATCTGAGGTCCTCTCCAAGGTTTCTCATAGTCAGCATTGTCGCTGGCGTCCCACTGAATGTGAATTCTCCCTGCCCATTGGGTGTGAGTTTTCCTTGCCCTTTTGTGGGTTCTTCCGAGGATGTTGTAGTCGTAATGATTTGTGCAGTCCTTTGAGACATTTGTGATTTGGGGCTATATAAATAAACATTGATTGATTGATTGATTGATAATTCCTGAATGTAATCTGTACTGATGTGTATCAGTTATATTATTGTCCCATGATTTCCAGCCTCGTGAAATGTGGTGAAATGGTTGGGATGAACACATCAATCACTTTCACATTACTTTACAACCCTCATTAAATGTCACCTCATTGATTCTGATTGTAAAATGATTAGCCGGGGTAACCATAATGTCAAGTACTCACAGCTTTAATTCACGGAAGTATTTTACATTATATTTTAGAACTCTGTTGTTAAATATAAATTTTTCGGGTCCATCTTTTCCATGTTAAGAGTCCATGTGGAAGAGAACTTCAAACAGTAACACTTGCAGCTGAGCCACTGTTTGCAGGAGTGCTGGGATCAATAGTAATACTGTAGAATAGAATCATGCAACACAAAAGGGTATTTATCGTCATGCACCCTTATGATAATGAAACCCTTTTATCCCGAAAAGGGTCGTCAAACTCAGGGTGCTTATCCTTTTTCTTCTTAAGAGCTGATTCTATTTGACCAGATAGTTGTTAAGCTTTATTTTTTTTATTCATAAGTATTATGACAGTGTATGAAATTAGAGTATGTACACTTTTAAAAGTCTAAAGCATACCGTAAGGACTACATAGTGCGTCCGTAGAAATAAATATTTGTCAAAAAATGAGACAAAAGTAAAACTTAATCGATTTACTTATATGCTGTCACACCGCGGTGAGGGAAGTCTTGTTTGTTTTTTTGTCTCGTGATCTATGTGTTTTATTTTGAAAAGCTACCCTCCTGTTTCAGATCACGGGTCCTTCCTCTTGTGTCACCAGTCTGACGTCATCCTTGATTCCTGATTGTTTCCACCTGTTCCCCATCACTCCCACATCCTATTTAAGCTCACTTCTCCGTTTGTCCTTTGCCAGATCGTCTCGTCTATCGTGCCTTCTAGCGTCCATGTCCATGTCCAAGACCATGTCCTTGATTCCCTCCTTGCCTTGCTCCTGTTTTTTCTTGTTCTCCTTAATTTTTGGTCATAGCAGTTATTTTTTGCTGAAATTTTGAGTTTCCTTTTTTCTCCTTCGAGCGTCCTTAGTTTTCCTTTGTCGACCTAATTGGTGAGTTTTTTGTTATTCCAAATGTCGTTTTTCCTCATTGATTGAGTGATTTTTTTTTTGTTTATTCATAGATATTGTATCTGTATATATTATTAGTTTTTTTTCCTCCTGTTGGAGTTTCTTTTTGTTAATTCTTCTTGATATTCTATTTTTGTTAGCTTTTTCTTAAAGTAGTATTCCTCCTTTTTTTTTGGAGTGATTTTTGAGTTAAGTGTTTATCCTCTGATTTATTTTCCGTACGTTGTATATATTTTTTTGTGAGATACTTTTTCACCGGAGGTTAAAAAGTTATTTCAAAATAAAAGCTGTCATTTTTGGAAGCTTCCTCTCTGCATCTGGGTCCTCTCCCTATCTCCAAGTCCTAACATAGGCAATGTTCCTTCTAATTGTTCTTGTGTGTGAGCAAACACAAAAACTCGCTGAGCAGTAATGTGAGCAACATAAGACGTGCATACTATGGCCACACCAGCAGCACACATGTCCCAAAGCTGACTTGATAACAAATTAAATGTTTTATATTAATAATCAATTGACAGCTGTCTGTTACGTATGGCGGAGGAAGGAGACGACACAACGGCAGTTCCATAGGTTTATTGGTACTGATTATGAGTTGGGGTGTGTACGCTACTCTCTGTGAATGGTGCAAGACAATGTGAAGAATTGACATGTGAATGTTACCAGAGGTTGTTGTGTGTGCGTCTTGGATGAATCCTTCGACAGACCAGAGGGGCAAGGCAAGAGGACAGTCTGTGGGAAAGCAAGAGGTCGGGGGCTGGAGAGAAGCAACGAGGTCCGTGTCCAATCGGGGGTCGAGGATCGAGGGAAGGAGTCCAGAATCCGGTGGAATACAGAGGGATCACTGCTGGGAACACAGAGGACATAAGACACGGGCACAGGGAAAGCACAGAGAGAGCAATTACGCGGAGGCAAGCCGGAGATGGGATGCTACTACTGAGAGAGAACTACGTTCCGGCACTGGATATTTAGGTCCGCTGGTCTTTATTCCGTCTACCCTCATCAGAACCAGTTGATTGCAGATTGCCTGCAGCCGTGCAGGCGTGTGGTTGCGATGCGGTAAAAGGAAGAGGAGCGTGTCCTGGCGCGCTTATAGCGGAGGTTCCAGCTGCGCTTGCTGCAGATGACATGCGGGATTGCGCATGCGCCGTGACACAGTCATTTTCATTACTTTTTTTCTAATATAAGTGATTTGGCCTTCTTAATTGAATACAACAAACACAATCTTGTTTTTCATGAGCTGTGTGCCATAGTGTTTAATGTCAAGGGGGGTGTCCAGCTTTGACAATAATTTGTACGCCTTTCAGAGATCACATTTACAGTGGGGCAAAAAAGTATTTAGTCAGCCACCAATTGTGCAAGTTCTCCCACTTAAAATGATGACAGAGGTCTGTAATTTTCATCATAGGTACACTTCAACTGTGAGAGACAGGATGTGAAAAAAAATCCAGGAATTCACATTGTAGGAATTTTAAAGAATTTATTTGTAAATTATGGTGGAAAATAAGTAGTTGGTCAACCATTCAAAGCTCTCACTGATGGAAGGAGGATATGGCTCAAAATCTCACGATACATGGCCCCATTCATTCTTTCCTCAACACTGCTTAATCGTCCTGTCCCCCTTAGCAGAAAAACAGTCCCAAAGCATGATGTTTCCACCCCCATGCTTCACAGTAGGTATGATGTTCTTGGGATACAACTCAGTATTTTTCTTCCTCCAAACACAACGAGTTGAGTTTGTACCAAAAAGTTATATTTTGGTTTCATCTGACCACATGACATTCTCCCAATCCTCTGCTGTATCATCCATGTATCCAGTTTGGTATAAACTCAACTCGTCGTGTTTGGAGGAAGAAGTATACTGAGTAGCATCCCAAGAACACCATACCTACTGTGAAGCATGGGGGTGCAAACATCATGCTTTGGGGCTGTTTTTCTGCTAAAGGGACAGGACGATTGATCCGTGTTAAGGAAAGAATGAATGGGGCCATGTATCATGAGAGTTTGAGCCAAAACCTCCTTCCATCAGTTAGAGCTTTGAATGGTTGACCAAATACTTATTTTCCACCATAATTTACAAATACATTCATTAAAATTCCTACAATGTGAATTCCTGGATTTTTTTTTTTTCACATTCTGTCTCTCACAGTTGAAGTGTACCTATGATGAAAATTGCAGACCTCTGTCATCATTTTAAGTGGGAGAACTTGCACAATCGGTGGCTGACTAAATACTTTTTTGCCCCACTGTAGTTGCACTTAATATATCTTATTAGCATTTCTGTAATCTAGTAACAGCTTTCCATGATTAATATTCATATGACAAATTAACATCCTTAATAAATGACAGTAGCATAAGCACATCTGTTTGGGGAGTCATAGTGTAACGATCTGGTTGTTTGGTGTTGGAGTTATTCGACTTTTTGTGTGCCCATGAATGCATCACTGGCGAAGTGCAGTGAGTGTGTGTATTGGTGCAAGAGAGAGAGAGAGAATTGCTGCTGTCGATGTGAGAGATGAGAAAGAGTTGGTTTAAGCCTGGTTTGTACGGCTGACAATGACCAGTTTTGCTACATAGAAGTTTTTTTGTACTATACTATGTTTTTGTTGTGGTTATGGCCGACAAACAGTTTTGCTCAATAAGTGACAGATGGAACTCCTGCCCTCTTTAAAGCGTCTCTACGGACGTAATAATTTAACAGTGTTGACGAACATTGTTTTCTCTGCTGTGGCCACCTGCCATCACCTGTTAGTCACAGTTGCGATGCAAAGTCATACAGAAAAAGTTGTTATCTGTTTAGTTTGTTTATGGTTCAGATGGGATTTGATTTTGTGCGCAGTTGCGCAGGCGCGCATCATAGAGCAGGGGTGTTAAACTCATTTTAGATCGGGGGCCACATGGAGAAAAATCTACTCCCAAGTGGGCAGGACTGGTAAAAATCACCGCACGATAATTTAAAAATAGAACAACCACATTCTGAAATTGTACAAACCCCGTTTCCATATGAATTGGGAAATTGTCCATCCATCCATTTTCTACCGCTTATTCCCTTTTGGGGTTACGGGGGGGGGGCTGGCGCCTATCTCAGCTACAATCGGGCGAAAGGCAGAGTACACCCTGGACAAGTCGCCACCTCATCGCAGGGCCAACACAGATAGACAGACAACATTCACACTCACATTCACACACTAGGGCTAATTTAGTGTTGCCAATCAACCTATCCCCAGGTGCATGGTTTTGGAAGTGGGAAGAAGCCGGAGTACCCGGAGGGAACCCACGCATTCACGGGGAGAACATGCAAACTCCACACAGAAAGATCCCGTGCCTGGAATTGAACCCCAGACTACTCAGGACCTTCGTATTGTGAGGCAGACGCACTAACCCCTCTCCCACCGTGAATCCCATTGGGAAATTGTGTTAGATGTAAATATAAATGGAATACAATGATTTGCAAATCATTTTCAACCCATATTCAGTTGAATGCACTACAAAGACAATATATTTGATGTTTAAACTCATTAAATTTTATTTTTTTTGCAAGTAATAATTAACTTAGAATTTCATGGCTGCAACACGTGCCAAAGTAGTTGGGAAAGGACATGTTCACCACTGTGTTGTATCACCTTGTCTTTTGACAACACTCAATAAACGTTTGGGAACTGAGGAAACTAATTTTTGAAGCATTAAAAGTGGCCCGCCTGCAGTCCAGGCGGGCCAGGAAAGTACCTGCACTCTTTTACTACGAAGCCACGCTGTTGTAACACGTTGCTTGGCTTTGCTTGCTGAAATAAGAAGGGGCGTCCATGATAACGTTGCTTGGATGACAACATATGTTGCTCAGAAACCTGTATGGACCATTCAGCATTAATGGTGCCTTCACAGATGTGTAAGTTACCCGTACCTTGGGCACTAATACACCCCCATACCATCACAGATGCTGGCTTTTGAACTTTGCACCCATAACCATCTGAGAGGCACTCACCTGTTCCCAATTAACCTGCACACCTGTGGGATGTTCCATATAAGTGTTTGATTAGTATTCCTCAACTTTATCAGTATTTATTGCCACCTTTCCCAACTTCTTTGTCACGTGTTGCTGGCATCAATTTCTAAAGTTAATGATTATTTGCCCCAAAAACATGTTTATGAGTTTGAACACCAAATATGTTGTCTTTGTAGCATATTCAATTGAATATGGGTTGAAAATGATTTGCAAATCGTTGTTTTCCGTTTATATTTACATCTAACACAATTTCCCAACTCATATGGAAACGGGGTTTGTAAAATAATAATGTCGTTGGGGGTTTTTTTACACTTAGATGTTGCGATTAGTAGTACTCTCTCTTTACTTGTCGTTATTTATATTTTCTGAATAATTTATGTGATAATGTTCATCATAGGGCTTGGGGATATATCGATATACGATATATAGCGTGTTTGTCTCTGTGCGATATAGAAAATGACTATATCGTAATATTCGAGTAGACGTTCTCACGCAGCTGCAGGCATTACACTCCTCTTTCCTGTGTCTCCTCACAGACAGGCACGCAGACATTCATACGTCACTTACTATCACGTCATAAGTATACGCCCTCGCCCAGCGGAGAGGTCGCGGCATGGCTAAGGTTAGCTGTGATGCTAGCGGATTCTTGCGGAGAAAGAAGGTGCGAATCTCGTAACAAATGAAGGAATAATTAATTCCCAAGAAAAACAGCATCGTCTGGCGGTGGTTCGGCTTGAAGCGGGAATATGTCGAATAGACAACTTTAATTTGTCAAGTGTGGGGAACAAGCGTTGCTTCCAAAAGTAGCATTACTGCTAATATGTAGCATCATTTGAAAAGTCACCTGCTAATAACTTCAATAAACACAGTTTTGGTAAATTGACTTAGTTGAGATTTCCTTCTCTGCACGAAAGTTTAAAAGTAGCATATATTAGTGCAGTATGAACAAGAATGTTTTAATGTAGACACATAGAATCATCATACTGCTGTGATTATGTGCATTAAGTGTTTTATTCAAGGCTAAGGCAAACTATACTAATATATATCTTATATCGCGATATGGCCTAAAAATATCACGGTATTAAAAAAAAGCAATATCGCCCAGCCCTAGTTCTTCAGTCAACTCATTGATGTATATTTTCAATCGATAAAGATAAAAAAATTATAACAAAATCAAATTACAGGACGTTATTTATGCAGTTTGATAATTGTTCTGATGTAAATAAATGATAAATGGGTTGTACTTGTATAGCGCTTTTCTACCTTCAAGGTACTCAAAGCGCTTTGACACTACTTCCACATTTACCCATTCACACACACAATCACACACTGATGGAGGGAGCTGCCATGCAAGGCGCTAACCAGCACCCATCAGGAGCAAGGGTGAAGTGTCTTGCTCAGGACACAACGGACGTGACGAGGTTGGTACTAGGTGGGAATTGAACCAGGGACGCTCGGGTTGCGCACGGCTACTCTCCCCCACCTAGCCACGCCGTCCCATGTACTAACATGGTTTATTTTGTACATATGTAGCATAATTTACAAATATACAAAATAATTGCTTTTGCAACATACAGTGGACACATTTAGAACAGTTGTGTCATTCAAGAATTTCAGGTTAATTTATATACTTAGCAAACTCGTCCTGCGGGCCCTTTTTGTGGGCCTGATACTCTTGTTTCACGTTCATGACCAACACTGAGTTGTGATTTTAATCTCTTGTCTCAATCAAGTCTTCAATTCAAACTGGGTCTGGAATCCTGTACCCAGTTTTTGTCCAATATTTACAAAGTAGCTATAGAAGCTTTCAACTACTTCCTACATAATTGTCATTATTTATGGTTCCATCTGAGAAGTATTGGGGGTTATCCCTCTTAGTGAAATTTTTCAAAATGGAATTTAGGGTGCTCCATATTGCTTTCATATTGCTTTTGTTACTGTCCAATAGTTGACTGTAGTATTATTGTCTACATGTTCATAATATGCTAGTTAGCTTGTTTTTATAAGTGTTGTATTTATTTTCTGCTTCTGTAGATCTTTGTGTTATAAATGTTCTGTATAATGCATTCTGTGTATTCTCTATGTATCACTGAGGAAACATATAAATTAAAGAGGTAGTTTGATAGAAACCAAATATCTCTTAATTCAAAGTAAACCAAATTCATGTTATTTGGAAATTGTAAAATTAACACTAAACCAACAATGCCAGGAAATTGTGTTGACATTACATGGGTACATGAAAATACATTTCTGGATGTAATTATGAATGAAAAAATAACATGGAAACCTCACATAAAGCATGTTCAAACCAAATGTTCATGTCTCAGTACTGTCAGTACTAAGGAAGGCAAAACACATCCTTGACCACAAATCACTCCATATTCTGTACAATTCACTGATCTTACCAGACTTCAGTTACTGTGCAGAGATTTGGGGCAATACTTATGAATCTACACTACAACCACTGTGGATTCTGCAAAAACGCAATTAGGATAATTTACAGAGAGCCCACAAACCCCTTTCTCTCAAAATCAAAAATACTGAAACTCACCCATCTGGTGCATTTTCAAACAGCACACATTATGTACAGGACAATAAACAACATACTACCAGTAAATATTCAAGCATCTTTGTTTTTCACAGAGAAGAGGGATATCATCTGAGAGCGAAACACAATCTGAAACATCTGTACGCACGCTCGACTTTAAAAACGTTTTACATTTCTATGTGTGGATTGAAACTGTGGAACAGACTAGCAGAGGAACTCAGACAATGTTCAACCATGAGCAAATTCAAACAGCGGTACAAACAGATGGTATTTACAAAGTACAGGGAAGAAGAAGAAGGGTGTGACTAACACAAGGGTTCTCACATTTTGCAAAACTTGCTCCTTGCTATTTATGTTATTTATTTTGAAACAATCAGTTATGGTGTGGTTGTTTGTTAGTAATTGTTGTTTTCGGTGGAGAGTGTTTAAAAAAAAAAGGAAGAAAAATGAAAAAAAAAACACATGAAGTAAGATAACCAATAGTACTAGGTACTAAAAAGAGAAGGCGTAGGAAATCATAAGCAAATGCTTCTTCCTACTCCTTTTCAAACACACAAAGGTTTTTTTTCATAGTGCTTCAAGTGTAATGTAGTATTCACATGTTGTTTGAAATAAAGCATTCATTCTTCGTGTAGAATGCATGTTTTAATCCTTTTGACATCTATTGTTGATTGTTCTTTTTCTGCTTCCTACTGAGTTGTTTCCATGGACCATGTTTTGTCGTAAAGCACCATGAACACGTTTAAAAATTTACCATAAGCTTCATCTACATCAGCTTCACTGTACACATTGTCCCAGTTTTGCTTTTCTAGTTCATTCTTGAAAGCAATCCTACTTTTCTCTCTGCATAGTCTTCATAATGTCGTTTTGTAGGCCATGTTTTTTTTTCTTATAGTTTCCATCGTATATTGGGAAAACTGGCAGATGATCACTGATGTCGGTTATAATTAAATCACTTATAGTAATATTATCAATATCATTGGTAAATATATTGTCAATAAGCGTGTCACAATGTCCTGTGATTCTGCTTGGCTTTGCGAGTTCGGGATATAAACTGATGCTATACATAACCGTATTTTTCATAGTTTTTTTCATAGTTTGGCCGGGGGTGCGACTTATACTCAGGAGCGACTTATGTGTGAAATTATTAACACATTACTGTAAAATATCAAATAATGTTATTTAGCCCATTCACGTAAGAGACTAGACGTATAAGATTTCATGGGATTTAGCGATTAGGAGTGACAGATTGTTTGGTAAACGTATAGCATGTTCTATATGTCATAGTTATTTGAATGACTCTTACCATAACATGTTACGTTAACATACCAGGCACCTTCTCAGTTGGTTATTTATGCGTCATATAACGTACACTTATTCAGCCTGTTGTTCACTATTCTTTATTTAATTTAAATTGCCTTTCAAATGTCTATTCTTAGTGTTGGGTTTTAGCAAATACATTTCCCCCAAAAATCCGACTTATACTCCAGTGCATTCTTAGTGTTGGGTTTTAGCAAATAAATTTCCCCCAAAAATCCGACTTATACTCCAGTGCATTTTCGGCAGGTGCGACTTATACTCCGGAGCGACTTATGCTCTGAAAAATACGGTATATCAATGAAGTCAATGGACTTTTGCTTATTAGGGTTGTAAAGGTCAACATTAAAGTCACCACAAAATAATTTTACTTTTTGACTGATATCAGTACAATTAGCCTTAATCCAGTCTTCCAATATTTATGTGTTTGACTTAGGTGATCTATATTTACAACTAATGAATATGTTTTGTTTTTTTTCATGACATTTCAATGGATATGCATTCTAAGATATTATCAATAGCAAATTACATGGTTTCCCCCCCCCCCACTTTGTAGTTCAGGTTCTTCATGACGTACACAGCTACTCCTTCTCCGTATGTGTTGGTTCTATTAGTGTAGTTTAGTTCTTACCTTTCCAAATCAAAATATATTCCTTTTTTTTTAAACCATCAATCCATGTTTTTATGACAGCAAACACTTTAAAGGGTTTGTTGAATTGTTCCAAAAAGTGATTCATGTTGTTGTAATTTGCATACAAGCTTTTGCTGTTGAAATTAATAATGTGTCATCACATTTAAAGCTGGGGTTCTTAAGTTATACTCTTTAATTAAAAACAAATCATATAATAGCGCCCGGACGGGCTGCGACACTGCGGTGCTCTTGCTAAAGATGGAAGATTTGGCGGAAATGTCGGACAGTTCTGCAGACTTCATGGCTGGCTCGCATCGTGGTCACTCCGTGATCACGTACGACCGCCAGACACTTCTGGATATGGACATATCGGGCCGTTTTGGACTGATAGACGCGGGCGTGCTAAACATGCTAACTAGCATGGGAATACGTCGGCGGCTACATCCAGCGGCCTGTGAAGCAGGGGAGTCTAGTAGCAGCGGGGGCCGTCTACGGAGCAGACGCCAGCGGTGTGATCGGAAACGCGGATGCCGAGCGGGGCTTAAAACAAAGCAGAAGGCTAATCCCCACAGAACACCACTTCCCTCCATCCTGAAGACGGATTTAGATGAAAGATGCGAGACTACTGGTCTGGGTAAGGAGTCTGTTAAATTAGAACAAGTTTTTTCTGCTTTGAGTGTTTCAGAGTTGGACATGTGTTTTACTGAGGTGGCTAACTATGATGCGTGCAGTTTATCAAAGCAACAAACAAACAATCGGAAAATCCCCGTTACTGAGGTGGCTAACTATGATGCGTGCAGTTTATCAAAGCAAAAAACAAACAATCGAGGTGGCTAACCATGATGCGTGCAGTTTATCAAAGCAACAATCAAACAATCGGAAAATCCCCGTTACTGAGGAGGCTAACCATGATGCGTGCAGTTTATCAAAGCAACAATCAAACAATCGGAACATTCCCGTCGTATCAATTCCTAGATATGGTCGTAATTATACTGAATGCACTGGGCATAATAAACACAACATTATTAATATTGCTACTACGGATAATTTGATCAACAATTCCCTAAAACAGCCCACAACCTATAATATAGGTTTTTTAAACATAAGATCATTGTCTCCCAAAACGTTGTTAGTTAATGATATTATCAGAGACAACAATCTTAACGTCATCGGTCTCAGTGAAACCTGGCTTAAACCAAATGACTTTTTTGCGCTAAATGAGGCATGTCCTCCTAACTTTACACATGCGCATATTGCCCGTCCGCTTAAAAGGGGTGGGGGGGTCGCACTAATATACAACGAAAACTTTAATCTTAGTCCTAACATAAATAATAAATATAAATCGTTTGAGGTACTTACTATGAGGTCTGTCACACCGCTGCCTCTACACCTGGCTGTTATCTACTGCCCCCCAGGGCCCTATTCGGACTTTATCAATGAATTCTCAGAGTTCGTTGCTGATCTAGTGACACACGCCGATAATATAATCATAATGGGGGACTTTAATATCCATATGAATACCCCATCGGACCCACCGTGCGTAGCGCTCCAGACTATAATTGATAGCTGTGGTCTCACACAAATAATAAATGAACCCACGCATCGCAACGGTAATACGATAGACCTAGTGCTTGTCAGGGGTATCACCGCTTCCAAAGTTACGATACTCCCGTATGCTAAAGTATTGTCCGATCATTACCTTATGAAATTCGAGGTTCAGACGCATGTTCGTCAAACTAATAATAATAATAACTACTATAGCAGCCGCAACATTAATACGGCCACAACGACAACTCTTGCTGACCTACTGCCCTCAGTAATGGCACCATTCCCAAAGTATGTGGGCTCTATTGATAACCTCACTAACAACTTTAACGACGCCCTGCGCGAAACCATTGATAACATAGCACCGCTAAAGTTAAAAAAGGCTCCAAAAAAGCGCACCCCGTGGTTTACAGAAGAAACTAGAGCTCAGAAATTATTATGCAGAAAGCTGGAACGCAAATGGCGCACGACTAAACTTGAGGTGCACCATCAAGCATGGAGTGATGGTTTAATAACTTATAAACGCATGCTTACCTTAGCTAAAGCTAATTATTACTCAAATCTCATCCACCATAATAAAAACGACCCTAAATTTTTGTTTAGTACGGTAGCATCGCTAACCCAACAAGGGACTCCTTCCAGTAGCTCCACCCACTCAGCTGATGACTTTATGCAATTCTTTAGTAAGAAAATTGAAGTCATTAGAAAGGAGATTAAAGACAATGCGTCCCAGCTACAACGGGGTTCTATTAACACTGACACGATTGTATATACGGCGGATACTGCCCTCCAAAATAGTTTCTCTCGTTTTGAGGAAATAACATTAGAGGAATTGTTACAACGTGTAAATGGAATAAAACAAACAACATGTTTACTTGACCCTCTTCCTGGGAAACTGATCAAGGAGCTCTTTGTATTATTAGGTCCATCAGTGCTAAATATTATAAACTTATCACTTTCCTCGGGCACTGTTCCCCTAGCATTCAAAAAAGCGGTTATTCATCCTCTTCTTAAAAGACCTAACCTCGATCCTGACCTCATGGTAAACTACCGACCGGTGTCTCACCTTCCCTTTATTTAAAAAATCCTCGAAAAAATTGTTGCGGAGCAGTTAAATGAACACTTAGCGTCTAACAATCTATGTGAAACCTTTCAATCCGGTTTCAGGGCAAATCACTCCACGGAGACAGCCCTCGCAAAAATGACTAATGATCTATTGCTAACGATGGATTCTGATTCGTCATCTATGTTGCTGCTCCTCGATCTTAGCGCTGCTTTCGATACTGTCGATCATAATATTTTATTAGAACGTATCAAAACACGAATTGGTATGTCAGACTTAGCCCTGTCTTGGTTTAACTCTTATCTTACTGATAGGATGCAGTGTGTCTCCCATAACAATGTGACCTCGGATTACGTTAAGGTAACGTGTGGAGTTCCCCAGGGTTTGGTCCTTGGCCCTGCACTCTTCAGCATCTACATGCTGCCGCTAGGTGACATCATACGCAAATACGGTGTTAGCTTTCACTGTTATGCTGATGACACCCAACTCTACATGCCCCTAAAGCTGACCAACATGCCGGATTGTAGTCAGCTGGAGGCGTGTCTTAATGAAATTAAACAATGGATGTCCGCTAACTTTTTGCAACTCAACGCCAAAAAAACGGAAATGCTGATTATCGGTCCTGCTAGACACCGAACTCTATTTAATAATACAACTCTAACATTTGACAACCAAACAATTAAACAAGGCGACACGGTAAAGAATCTGGGCATTATCTTCGACCCAACTCTCTCCTTTGAGGCACACATTAAAAGCGTTACTAAAACGGCCTTCTTTCATCTCCGCAATATCGCTAAAATTCGCTCCATTCTGTCCACTAAAGACGCTGAGATCATTATCCATGTGTTTGTTACGTCTCGCCTCGACTACTGTAACGTATTATTTTCGGGTCTCGCCATGTCTAGCATTAAAAGATTACAGTTGGTACCAAATGCGGCTGCTAGACTTTTGACAAGAACAAGAAAGTTTGATCACATTACGCCTGTACTGGCTCACCTGCACTGGCTTCCTGTGCACTTAAGATGTGACTTTAAGGTTTTACTACTTACGTATAAAATACTACACTGTCTAGCTCCATCCTATCTTGCCGATTGTATTGTACCATATGTCCCGGCAAGAAATCTGTGTTCAAAGGACTCCGGCTTATTAGTGATCCCCAAAGCCCAAAAAAAGTCTGCGGGCTGTAGAGCTTTTTCATTTCGGGCTCCAGTACTCTGGAATGCCCTCCCGGTAACAGTTCGAGATGCTACCTCAGTAGAAGCATTTAAGTCTCACCTTAAAACTCATTTGTGTACTCTAGCCTTTAAATAGACTCCCTTTTTAGACCAGTTGATCTGCCGTTTCTTTTCTTTTTCTTCTATGTCCCACTCTCCTTTGTGGAGGGAGTCCGGTCCGATCCGGTGGCCATGTACTGCTCGCCTGTGTATCGGCTGGGGACATCTCTGCGCTGCTGATCAGCCTCTGCTTGGGATGGTTTCCTGCTGGCTCCGCTGTGAACGGGACTCTCGCTGCTGTGTTGGATCCGCTTTGGACTGGACTCTCGCGACTGTGTTGGATCCATTATGGATTGATCTTTCACAGTATCATGTTCTCATATGTTCTCATAGTCATCAGTATCATCAGTATCACAGTATCATGTTCTCATAGTCATCATTGTCACCGACGTCCCACTGGGTCATTATTGTCACCGATGTCCCACTGGGTGTGAGTTTTCCTTGCCCTTATGTGGGCCTACCGAGGATGTCGTAGTGGTTTGTGCAGCCCTTTGAGACACTAGTGATTTAGGGCTATATAAGTAAACATTGATTGATTAGCATCATACAGTATATCAAGACAGTATCAATCAATCAATGTTTATTTATATAGCCCTAAATCACTCATGTCTCAAAGGTCTGCACAAACCACAACACAAACCACAACGACATCCTCAGTAGAGCCCACAAAAAGGCAAGGAAAACTCACACCCAGTGGGACATCTGTGACAGTGACAATGAGTGCCTGTATGAGAAACCTTGGAGAGGACCGCATATGTGGGCAACCCCCCTTTTGAAAAAAAAAATATAGGTCTGCATGCTGTCTGTGCCCAATAATTAAGTATTTAAGTAAATAAAACCCCGAAAGACAAAATTATTTGTCTTCGTGTCAGGCAACACCTCAAGATCCAACCACAGAATTTAGAGAAAGTTGGTGGTGAGCAGAGCCCACGGAGGAGCTTCCACATTGGCTGATAGTGATATATGTTTGTATAAAGTGAGTGCAGCCTGTGCTTGCATTTACATCATATATTGCTAAAAAAAAAAAAATAGGAAATCAGAGGAAGAAAATAAAAATGCTGGATGTCTGAAAAACCAAAGAAAAGCAAAAACTCAAAAAAAATATTGTCCAGGCGTTTACTATGAATTGATTAACGTGGACCATGACTTAAACAAGTTGAAAAACGTATTCGGGTGTTACCATTTAGTGGTCAATTGTACAGAATGTGTACTGTACTGTGCAATCTACTAATAAAAGTTTCAATCAATCAATCAATCATGCATATTGAAAATGGAGGGCATTGGGGTCCAGTCTTGGACTAACTTTGGACGCGCAAGGTGTTGTTTTCCTTAATCAGACAATCTAATGTTCCTTTACGTTTTGTTTATTGTTTTGCTTGGCGACGTGTGATAGCGATAGTCACACGATTGTAGTCCCGTAAGCAGAGACATAGTTGGTGGTGTAGGACAAGAGGCCAAGGGACGCTACAGCTAACACTGCCCGTCATCTAATACAGTGTTTTTCAACCTTTTTGGAGCCAAGGCACATGTTTTGCGTTGAAAAAATCCGGAGGCACACCACCAGCAGAAATCGTCAACTCAATTGACAGTTAAAAGTCATTGTCTAAATTGTTGGATATGATTGTAGCTGAGATAGGCACCAGCGCCCCCTGCGACCCCAAAGGAAATAAGCGGTAGAAAATGGATGAACTTTAAAGCATAACCAAGTATGCATCAATTAGCTCGTGTCTCAAAGTATACGTGTACTGTCACATCATGCCATGAATTATTTGGAGTTTTTTTCTGTTTTCCTGTGTGTAGTGTTTTAGCGCTCCTGTTTTGGTAACTTTTTAAATTTTTTTGGTATTTTCCTGTAGAAGCTTCGTATGTCTTCCTTTGAGCGATTTTTCCTGCATCTACTTTGTATTAGCATTAAAGAATATTTCAGTTGTTTTTATCCATCTTAGTGGGGACATTGTTGATTGTCATATCATGTTCGGATTTACATTGTGAACGCCGTCTTTGCTCCACAGTAAGTTTTTGCTGTCGTCCAGCATTCTGTTTTTGTTTACTTTGCAGCCAGTTTTAGTTTCGTTCTGCATAGCCTTTCCTAAGCTGCAAAGCCTTTCCTTATGGGCACTCACCTTTTGTTTATTTTTAGTTTAATCATAAGACACCTTTTTACCTGCATTTACAAAGCAATTAGCTACTGCCTGCCACCCACTGATATGGAAGAGTATTACACGGCTCTAGACAGCACCGACACTCAAAAACAACAACATATCATTTGGAAACTATAATTACCGGTTTGCAAAAAATGTTTTTAACACAAATATGTGAAATTGGATAATCTCCCAAGGCAAACCGAAATGTATGTCACGGCACACTAGTGTGCCGCGGCACAGTGGTTAAAAAAACACTGATCTAATAGACATAGCCTGCACACAACTTTTACAATATACCATTTTTATGTATATTTTCTGCGACAAAATACAAACGATGGGATCCTATGATGCAACTGCAGACTGTCAACAACCTATGCGTGTGCACGTGCAGCTCTCGTGCACGATTTCATGCACTACCAGAGAGGTGGAGACTGTGGGGGACCATCAGCGAGGTGCGCAGAGTGGGGGTCAGGATTTACAATTTGAATTTTGCCTGGTGACACAAAATTTAAGTACCCCAGCTTTAATGTTGCAAAGTGTATTGTTCATCTCTATTATAAAAACAATTATTACTGATGTGGGAGAATTGTTTTTCTTTATCTGGATCCATATCATTCTCCAAATCCTGGCTTTGATGGTCTTTGTTGCAGAAGTTTTTTAGTTCCAAATGTTCTTGTTTAACAAGCTTTGATGGTGTTTCAGTAATATCTACAACTGTAGGTGGATGCACTCCTGAATCCAGGTCTTCTTGTTTAGTGATCCCTTGTATCATAGTAGTGATAGTGTTGAATGTAGGTGTTTGTTTTCCGTCAGACTCTTTTATCATTGTTGTTGTCAAAGCAGTGTCGACTTTAATATTAGTCCAGGTCCTTGATGTCTTTGACAACAAGTACTCCTGCTTCTGAACTGCCATTCAGCTTGATGTAGATCAAGGGTCTCAAACTCAATTTACCTGGGGGCCACTGGATGCAGAAACTGGGTGAGGCTGGGCCGCGAGAAAGGTTTTCTTAAAAAAATCTAACATGCACTTTTTAATGGATTCACCTTCTTTGAATGGATTTCCCGCCCTAACAACATACTTGTCGACTCTCGCGATTTTTCTGGGAAACACCAGGATATCAGTGCCCCTCCCGTTAATATCCCGGAGCAATCAGTCTCCCGGTTTTTAGCCCAGACGACAATAGTAAGGGCGTGTCGTGATGGCAATGCCTTAAGCATTCTCTACGAAATGCCGTTTTGTACGCTTTTCCACAATACACAATATCGTATGAGGCCTAAGCAGACCCAAGGGAGCGACTGCAAGACATACTTATTCAACAGCCATACAGGTCACACTGAGAGTGGCCGTATAAACAACTTTATCACTGTTACAAATATGCGCCACACTGTGAACCCAGATTGACAAACACATTTACCGAGGATGTCGTTGTTTGTGCAGCCGTTTGAAACACTGGTGATTTAGGGCTGTATAAATAAACATTGATTGATTGATTGACATTTTGGGAGAACATCCAAAACACAACAGAAAAAATACCCAGAATCCAATGCAGCCCTAACTCTTCCGGGCTACAATAGGGGGCGGGGTTGGGGGGCCGGGTGTGTATATTGTAGGGTTGCATGGGATTCTGGATATTTGTTCTGTTGTGTTTATGTTGTGTGACGATGCGGATGTTCTCCCAAAATGTGTTTGCCATTCTTGTTTGGTGTGGCTTCACAGTGTGGCGCATATTTGTAACAGTGTTAAAGTTGTTTATACGGCCACCCTCAGTGTGACCTGTATGGCTGTTGACCAAGTATGCTTTGCAGTCGCTTACTGCGTCTATTAATATTGGCTACAACATGTGGCTGGGCTGGCACAGGTTGAAGAGGATGCTTAAGGCAGTGCCTCCACGGTGCCCTCTTAATATTGTTGTTAAGGTGAAATTTTAGAGAATGATTATTGGGAACTTTCTGGAAAAATCGAGAATTTAAAGTATGACGCTGTAAAGCGTCATTCATAGAAAACTTGCAGGCCGCACCAACATTACATTTTCACATTAAGGTGCGGGCCACAAAATAACGTCTCGCGGGCTGCAATTGGCCCGCGGGCCGCGTGTTTGAGACCCCTGATGTAGATTATACAATTGGCACTCAAAGGTCCTCGAATTGTTCCCTGCTTTCTCAAATCACATGCTTTCTTGGCAATTTCAGCAATACGTTTTATAAGGTGATCATTCATGTAAACATTTTCACCCTTTAGCTTCTTTTCCTGTTTCAGCAGTGCCATTTTAGATTTCCTATTGACAAGTGAGTAACCTGACACTTGCTAGATCCTTGTAGTTTGCTGAGCTCCACAAAAGGATCTGGGACTTCTCAATAGGAGATGTATTTCAGAAGGCGGGGCCTTGTAAAAAAAATATTAAATGTGATTGGATAAACCACTTGTCCGTTATCTTGGATGACGAGTTATTTCAACCACTCACATCGAAATCAACCTGTGACGCTGATGAGAGCGATGATGGGAAATCCAAAACAGAACAGCCAACATATTGGATAACGACAGAGCAAAAAGTAAAATAAATGCCTTCAGAACCCTTCTCTGTTCATCTTTTAAATAATTTAAATTTGATAGATTCAACAAAACAGTTGCAGTAGCAGAATCAATGTCAGCAAACGACTCCTCACTGCGTACCGCCATTGTTGTTTGAATCAAACAGTCGCTCCGGCGCTGTCACATCTATGAAATCCCGCCCGATGATCCTGATTGGTTAATTATTTTTTGGTATCTTGAAGTAGTTTGCATTGCCTGCGATCTCAGATCCTTGTGTAGAGCTCAGCGAACTACAAATATCTGGCGAGAGTCAGGTTAAGAGTGGTGGTGTTCCAATGTGGTTGTATGTCAACCAGGCAGCGTCAGAATCGCACAGAGTTCAATGCAGAAAGTATATCTTTACTAATATATGCATTAACCGCCACCACACTTGAAAGGAAAACCTGCTATCAAATATCAAGCGGGAACATCATACAGCAAACACACTTATACACATGCACTACTACTACGGGGAAATAATGAACAATAATTCAATGAAGTGATAAGCATGTAGTCCTATAATATCTCATTTGTAAAAAAATGAAGAAATCAAAGCATATTCAAAGGATGTATTAATCTCTGTATTATTAGCACATCACTCTCCAGTGAACACCTCCAACAGAGTGGCTGTCAGCTGCAGATGCTAAACTAACAAACCCAGCTTAGTTAAGGCTGCTCTGTCCAAGCATACTCTTGGTGATGCCACATGTCAATTGGCAACAGGCACCACCGTTTACAGACACACATTTATTTAAGGAGTTGTAAAAGTGCTTTGGGCTCTTTAAAAAGGGGTAGAAGAGCACTATACAAGTACAACCCATTTACCATTTATTCTGTTAGTAATTGGATATTTTGGGGGGAAAGTAACCGGTAACTCGATCAGTCCATTTCATTCATTTGGAACACTTTAAAACTTCACCAGCTCACATTTTTGCTCAAGTGATGAACTGTCCAAAATGAGTGGAAAGAAGCCAAGCCTGTCAGGTCCCCTGTGCCATAAACAGCATTCCAAAAAGAAAACTAAAATATGCAATTCCTTCTGGAATTGCATACTCTAGCCGCCAAACCGCGTGAATGGAACTGAAATGCTTGAAGGCCCAGGGTGAGTGGAGTGTGTGGAAAATCGGTTCAAATCGGTTGAGATATGTGGGATAAGAAGAGGTTTGTATATTGCCCATTCATTTTCAATGGGGAGAACTCCTGGTAATTCCGGGTAATCTGGGGATTTTCGGAACCGGGATACATGCTGGCTTGAATGTCCAGGGTGAGACGAGAACACATATGTTTTTATTTTTTTATGCACTCTAAATAGCAACAAAATGCTATCAAAAGTCTGCTTAGAATGGAGCCCATGGGAGTCGCTCTCTTCTGCCTATGAAGTGCTTAACAAAACACCCCAACACCTCCATTAAGGTTTTATATACATTGTTAAAGTATACTACCAGGCACATTTAGGATAATGCAATATTAACGAATTTTGCTTACTATTTTGCTTTTAATTTTCCTGAAGCAACTCTCCTGAAGGAATCAATAAAGTACTATCTATCTATCTATCTATCTATCTATGTAAATGCATAAGCGCCGCACTAATTTAAAAAATGCATCACAACTAGGGCTGCGAATCTTTGGATGTCCCACGATTCGATTCAATATCGATTCTTGGGGTCACGATTCGATAATATATCGATTTTTTTCGATTCGATTCGATTTTCGATTCAAAAACTACATTTTTCTGATTCAAAATGATTCTGTATTCATTCAATACATAAGATTTCAGTTTGCTGACATGCAAGCACAGTGGTATATTTAAAAAAAAAAAAAAGCTTTTATAATTGTAAAGGACAATGTTTTATCAACTGATTGCAATAATGTAAATTTGTTTTAACTATTAAACGAACCAAAAATATGACTTATTTTATCTTTGTGAAAACATTGGACACTGTGTGTTGTCAAGCTTATGAGATGTGATGCAAGTGTAAGCCACTGTGACACTATTGTTCTTTTTTTTTATTCTTATAAATGTCTAATGATAATGTCAATGAGGGATTTTTAATCACTGCTATGCTGAAATTATAACTAATATTGATACTGTTGTTGATAATATTCCTTTATGTTTCACTACTTTTGGTTTGTTCCGTGTCGTGTTTGTGTCTCCTCTCAATTGCTCTGTTTATTGCAGTTCTGAGTGTTGCTGGGTCAGGTTTGGTTTTGGAATCAATCAATCAATCAATCAATGTTTACTTATATAGCCCTAAATCACTAGTGTCTCAAAGGGCTGCACAAACCACCACGACATCCTCGGTAGGCCCACATAAGGGCAAGGAAAACTCACACCCAGTGGGACATCGGTGACAATAATGACCCAGTGGGACGTCGGTGACAATGATGACTATGAGAACCTTAGAGAGGAGGAAAGCAATGGATGTCGAGCGGGTCTACCATGATACTGTGAAAGTTCAATCCACAATGGATCCAACACAGTCGCGAGAGTCCAGTCCAAAGCGGATCCAACACAGCAGCGAGAGTCCCGTTCACAGCGGAGCCAGCAGGAAACCATCCCAAGCGGAGGCGGATCAGCATCGCAGAGATGTCCCCAGCCGATACACAGGCAAGCAGTACATGGCCACCGGATCGGACCGGACCCCCTCCACAAGGGAGAGTGGGACATAGAAGAAAAAGAAAAGAAACGGCAGATCAACTGGTCTAAAAAGGGAGTCTATCGGATTGCATTGTTACTGTATTGTAGTGTAGTGGTTTGTTGGATTGATAAAACATAATTTTTTTTTTTTTTTTTTTAAATAAATCGATTTTTTAAAAATTAGAACCGATTCTGAATCGCACAACATATTCGAATTGATTTTTTCCCACACCCCTAATCACGACGTTTCATTTTTCATTCAACATCACCGATTATCATTCACTGCAGAGTGCAGACTGTACGATGTCTGCTGTCATTAGGATGCCGACTGCAATGATTTTCATATATTCCAGTTTAGATGAAGAATGACTCATAATGCTCGCAAAAAAAACAGAGGTGGAACCAAGTGTCTTTTTGTGTCGTTCTTGCCTTTTCTGGGTCTAAATTGGCTGTCAGAGTGTACCAAGTTGTCAAATTAAGTCCTCATCCATCTACTATCAAACTGAAAGGCATGATTTATGATCTGCAATAAACTTCCACGAGCACAGAGAGGAGGAAGAAGCCCACCACTCAACATAAGCACGCAAGCCAGTGATCATTTATAAATAGTTTGTCTGCGTTTGTTAGCGCTCATAATAACAACATCACTCATGCTTGGTTAATTTTTTAAGTCACGAAATGTAAATGGAGTATTTTGGACACTTTTTGGATGGTTATTTATTGGGTTAGGGTTAGAGGACCTCCCATTCACTCTGTTGTAAGTGAACATTTACTATTATTGGGCTACTGAGTGGCCTAGTGGTTAGAGTGTCCGCCCTGAGATCGGTAGGTTGTGAGTTCAAACCCCGGCGAAGTCATACCAAAGACGATAAAAATGGGACTCATTATCTCCCTTCTTGGCACTTAGCATCAAGGGTTGGACTTGGGGGTTAAATCACCAAAAATGATTCCTGGGCGCGGCCACCGCTGGTGCCCACTGCTCCCCTCACCTCCCAGGGGGTGATCAAGGGTGATTGGTCAAATGCGAAGAATAATTTCGCCACATCAAGAATGTGTGTGACAATCATTGGTACTTAACTTAACATTTATTTACGAGTTAGAATACATATTGATTGTGAATGATAGGAAAATGTCCAGAAAAATTGCAGTTCCCATTTAAGGGGCTGGTTAAATCTAATTTTAACTTTATTTGTTTTGGTGTCTGCTGGCATTTTTGTCTTTAATGTTTTTTTTCCATATCCAAAAATAAAAAAAATACTTGCAATTTGCATTTTCTCGCATCTTGATCATTCCAGACACACAATCTCAACACTGCAGCTCCTCCCAGAGAGCACCCCCAGTGTGCTAAAAGTAGGTTCTGTTGTCGAGATCACATTTCTATATTGCCCAGAAAAGATGGTTCATATTATTTTTGTGTGCTGCATGTCAACAATGACGAAACGCCACAGGCTGGATTGTGTGGTAGCATAAATGTGGAGGAAAATCAGTGTATCCATGGTGGAAGTCAGTACACACACACAAAAACCTTGTTTAAATAGGGCGGTCTGCTTCACTTTTGCACATATTAATTCTACATGCAATACTAGTAGATTCCCTGCAACATGACACCTATTAGTACACAAGTTTGTAGTTTGCACACTCTATTTATTAGGTCTTATTAAGATCTTAGTAGTTCAGGTCATATACAATCGTACATCACCACAGAACGTTCCTCCAAAAGGTCTTATCTTTGTCCATGTGATGTCAGATGAAACAAAAAAATAGCTGTTTTGCCACAAACTTTGACTTTGGGAAGGCCATTTTAAAACCTTAATTCTAGACATCACATGGACAAAGATAAAACCTACTAGAGAAAATGTCTTTGGTCAGATGAAACAAATAGTTTGCTGTTTGGCCAAGATACCCAGCAATATGTTTGGAGGAGAAAAGGTGAGGCCTGTATTCCCAGGAACACCAAGCCTACCGTCAAGCATGGTGGTGGTAGTATTATGCTCTGGGCCTGTTTTGCTGCCAATGGAACTGGTGTTTTACAAAGAGTAAATGGGACAACAAAAAAGGAGGAGTACCTCCAAATTCTTGGGGACAACCTAAAATCAGCCCGGATGTTGAGTCTTGGACAATGACCCCAAACACACATCAAAAGTGGTTAAGGAATGTCTAAATCAGGCTAGAATGAAGGTTTTAGAATGGCCTTCCCAAAGTTATGACTTAAACGTGTGGACAATGCTGAAGAAACTGTTAGGAATTTGCATGGCTGCCGTTTTTGTGACCCCAAGATGCAGGAACCAGGAGGGCGAAGAGGAGGTAAGATGGGTTTTAATCTCATACAACAGAAAATGAAGCATGCTTGCACGTAAACGTTACACAACATAAAGCGATCTTTGAGGCAGTGTTTGAGACAAGGCATATATAGGACACGCTGATTGGCAGCAGGTGTGGACCGCTTGTCAATCAACGGCAGGTGAGTGATCAGTGCTCAGAGACGAACAGGAAATGCAACAAAATAAGAGTGTCAGCTGGGATTTTTCTGTCAAGCTTGAGCTGTGAGTGTTTGTGCTTCCTCGATGCAAGGATGATGTGGGACGAATCAGGCATGAATGTAAGAACATTTTTATTTGTTACTTAAATACAAAAGGCAAAACAAAAAGCACGCTCGATGGCGGATAATAAAATATGCTAAAACGTTAACAAAAACAGCACAATGGCATGGCTATCTATAAATGAACAAAAGATGCTAACAATAAACCAAAAAAAAAACAGCACTTAGGCGAAAGAATACATGGATCTTACGTGGCGTGGTCCAAATGTTTAGCAGCGTGGCAAGGCGTGGAGGTTTGTGATAGAAATGTGGCATGAAGCAGAATGCAAATAGCAAAGTTCCCAGGACGAGGACAGAAACAGAATGATATAAATAGCAGCTATGATGATTAGAAACAGGTGTGGGACTGAGGGCTGGAAACTAATGGGTTACTATGGAAAAACAAAATCAGGAAGTGTAAAACGGGAAACAAGAGTCCAAAAACAAAAACATAACAAAACAAGATCCATAGGTGTGACAAAGAGCACTGATAAGTGAATAGCGAGGGACACTTTTGAAAAGTAAGAAGCGACCGGGACGAGAATCAGCACCTCCAAGTCCGAGTCCAAGGTTCTCGCCTGGAAAAGGGTGGCGTGCCATCTCCGGGTTGGGGAGGAGACCCTGCCCCAAGTGGAGGAGTTCAAGTACCTCGGAGTCTTGTTCACGAGTGAGGGAAGAGTGGATGGTGAGATCGACAGGCGGATCGGTGTGGCATCTTTAGTAATACGGACGCTGTATCGATCCGTTGTGGTGAAGAGGGAGCTGAGCCGGAAGGCAAAGCTCTCAATTTACCGTTCGATCGCCGTTCCCATCCTCACCTATGGTCATGAGCTCTGTGTTATCACCAAAAGGACAAGACCATGGGTACAAGCGGCCGAAATGAGTTTCCTCCGCCGGGTGGCGGGTCTCTCCCTTAGAGATAGGGTGAGAAGCTCTGTCATCTGGGAGGAGCTCCGAGTAAAGCCGCTGCTCCTCCACATCGAGAGGAGCCAGATGAGGTGGTTCGGGCATCTGGTCAGGATGCCACCCGAACGCTTCCCTAGGGAGGTGTTTAGGGCACGTCCAACCGGTAGAAGGCCACAAGGAAGACCCAGGACACGTTGGGAAGACTATGTCTCCCGGCTAGCCTGGGAATGCCTCGGGATCCCCTGGGAGGAGCTGGACGAAGTGGCTGGGGAGAGGGAAGTCTGGGCTTCCCTGCTTAGGCTGCTGCCCCCACAACCCGACCTCGGATAAGCGGAAGAAGATGAATGGATGGATGGATGGATGATAAGTAAATACAAAAAACAAGGAAACAAACAGAAATAAAGTGACATATCGTCACAGAAACAAGCCCATGTCAGAAAACCAACACATTTGGCTGAACTGCACCAATTTTGTCAAAAGGAGCGGTCGAAAATTCAACTAGAAGCTTGCCAGAAGCTTGTGGATGGCTACCAAAAGCGCCTTATTGCAGTGAAACTTGCCGAGGGACATGTCACCAAATATTAACATTGCTGTATGTATACTTTTGACCCAGCAGATTTATCACTCTATCACAAAAGATAAGAGTTGTAGAAATTATTGGAAACTGAAGACAGCCATGACACTATGTCCTTCACAAGTGTATGTAAACTTTTGACGACAACTGTATCTTTGTGCCATCAACAAGGGGTGAACATACTCAACCAAAACGTTTGTCCATACTGCCAAGAGGACCACACTTGCAATAGTGTAGTCAGCAGCATATCCATTAAACAAATGTCCTGCTCTATCATCCCAAATGTTTTCAACTGGGATGGACCTCTTATCACAGTGGACGCCATTTAAATATATTGAGTCCATTGTGATGATCAGGAGACCATTGTAGAATAAGATGAGCTCTGTGACATTCTCCGTTATTATCAGTCAAGTAGCCATTAAAAAAATATAGTCTCTGAGGTCATTATAGGGCGGACATAGTCAGCAAAATTGCTCAGTCGGGCTACAGTGTTGAAAGTTATGTCCACTTAGTGCTAAAGGGCCCACATTTTTATGCTTTCAAATGTTATGGCAGAGAAGAATGACATAAAAAAAACAAGACACAAATGCACAATTTGTTGTCCATGCCAAATTCTTTGCAAAGCATCTGTTGGCCAGATGAGGGTATATAAAGTTATTTCTGTTGCATAACCCTCTTTTTAACTCTAAATGTTGCTGGGAGTGTATTTGAAAAGAAGATTTAAACACAGATCAATGGCACAGTGGGCAACGCAGGCACAGCAGCCACATCTCCAACTGTCTGCATCGATAAGAATAGAATGAAAGTCAAGAAAAGAATTGGGCTTTTGGGTTGAAAAAGATGTTAGTGGTCCCTTTTTGACCCACACACCACCACCAGGGACGAAACTCTGCTTCATGTTGACGCCAACTAAAAGAAAACCATATTAACTTTGAATGAAGTCAAATCAATACAAATAAGCGACAGGAAAACCTCTTTATATGTTCTTCTGTTGACTTACATCGAGCCACATTTGGGGCAGGAGACTGTTTGGCATTGTAGTCCCACACATGGCCTGGAGGTGGAATCCTCAAGCAGAGATCAGCACTTCTACTGGTATTCATTTCCATTTGCTTTATTGGTTTTTGCTATTTTTTTTCATCCGGTACTAGGCTGTTTTAAGTGACTTAATTCAAGTCAGTAAAAGCTGGAGCTAAAAATAATTGCTCCAGCAGTGGTGCTAGATACCGATATCAACCGATGACAACAGATCACAACTGGCGCACTGAATGAACACATTATGCTTCTTTTTCTGTGTTCGACATCTGTTCCACCAGCTTAGTGGCCTTGTGGTTAGAGTTTCCGCCCGGAGACTGGGAGGTTCTGAGTTCAAACCCTGGCCGAGATACACCAAAGACTACAAAACATTGGACCCATTACCTACCTGCTTTGCACTCAGCATCAAGGGTTGGAATTGGGGGTTGTGGGGAGACGGAGCCGACGAGCCGACAACAGGATAGGACAGACAGCGGTCCTACCCGAGATGGCGGCCAGGAGGCGGAGCATGCAACGGAGTGGAGAGGCGGGGCGCACTTGGAGCGACGCAGCAGCAATCCGAGTCAGGTGCGTAAACAACACACCTTCTCTCAATCCCTGCATCTTCTGCTGCAGCATAAAAGGGGAGAAGGAGGAGCAATCGTGGCAGAAGTAGGAGAAGGAACAACCGACGACGAAAACGACGAGAGCGACCAGGAGAAAGATGAGCCCCGCGGAAGACGCAGCCACTGGCCACCGAAAGGCGCGCCAAGACGAAATTGGCGCGATCAGCTGGAACGAAAGTATTTTTATTGAAACAATAAACAAGAGTCAAACCAGCTACAATGCGTCTTGCATCGATAGTCCATGTAACCCGCACAATGACAGCTGGAGACCTGTCACAGGGGTTAAATCACCAAAAATGATTCCCGAAGCGCGGCCCGTGCTGCTGCTCACTGCTCCTCTCACTTCCCAAGGGCTGAACATGGGCATGGGTCAAATGCAGAGGACAAATTTTACCACACGCAGTGTGTGTTTAAAAATCATTGGAACTTTTACATTACATAAAGTAGCAAAGGACCCAGCAGACAAAAATTCGGAGGTAATAAAAACTCAGCATGGAATTTATAGTAGCAAGCTAAAGGAGACCAGGAATTTGTAGCACAGAACACAGGACTATATTAACATTGACGTGCGACATGCAATAACATTAATGCTTTTTTTATGCACTCTCTATCGATCTGAAACTGCACGTGTACCTAATGTTGTGACCGGGTGACATACGTTACAGGGAGACAAGACGGGACCGCCAACGTATCAGCCATTTTTACGGCGCTCCTTAAAAAAAGGTGGGAAAAATGTGATATTGGGAAAGGGGGGAAGAGGAGAAAAATATCAGTCATAGGCTGGACCCCCAACCTCATTTGCAATGCACACATAAACACGTTACATTTGATCAAGACAACTTGCACGGAGGGGGGGTGGTAGTTGAAGGCCCCGAAGGGAAAAACAAGCGGTGGGGAAAGTGTGGGGTGGGAGAGGGGAGGTGTGTGCGTGTGTGCCAAATTGTCTTCGGTGTGATGGTGTAATGTTTTTGTAGACGGAGGCCGATCTGAAAAAAGTTCGACTCCATGTGTCATTGAGAAGGGAGGGAGGTCAAGAGCGTCCATCATTGCAGTGTCCTCGGGGATGTTTTTCAGAACAGTCTGGTCCTGCGTCAAGACCATTCAAGGGAGTCAAATCGTAGAATAGGATGTTTGTTTTTTGCGAACAAACAAAACAATGGTTTATCTGTTCTTAGTCCATGCCGGCTCTCTCAAATTCAGTTCAATCTTCTTTTTCAGCAAACTTCTCCATGATGTGATCCATCTTGCGATTTAATTCAGAAATTGCCACAGTCTGTGTTCCCACAGCCCTGCCCAAGCCTTCCATTGCGCTGAACAACCTTTGGGCTCCTTCAGTAGCTGCCATCGTCTTACCAATTTGACGATACACCAGAGCAATGCCCAGTCCAATCAGTAGGTGCCCCGTGATCACGGATCCATATAGGTAGATGTCTTCCACGTCTTTGATGAAAAGGACTGAGAGGCACATGACTCTTCATTTTTCATTAGCTTTATTATTTTGATTATTATTGTTTCCTTGTTTATGATTAGTGCATACTGATTTTGAGAGCCGCGGTCTAGACGATATGCACATTTTGTATATGTATAACCTGATCCCAACAAATACCACATTATTTACACTTGTTTTAAGCCAGCGTTTTTCAAAGCATCTCTACTAAAAGCCAAATATACTTGGGAATAGTACAACGTTTCATTAACTACTTTCTAAGTGAATTAAAAAAAAGAAAACTAACTAAAAAAAGCATAATAACATAACAAAAGACCAGTACATTTGAATTACATGTGATCAAGTAAAAGAAAGCACACACAAAGATGCATGTTATTAATTTAACACTGGTGTTCTAACTGTGTTATTGGACGCTGTCAAGTTATCATTAACTTACCAGTGAAGATCGGTGGTTGCGTCCACAACTTCCTGGCATTAGCAGTAGTAGCACAGTGTTTTTCACATAGCTGTTGTCATCAAATTTGCAAAAGAAACCCCTGACACCTAATAGCATTTGAAGATTTTTAGTTTCATGTGCCGTGTGACTCAGAGGCAGACACGGAGAGTTAATAAATAGAAAGTTGATCAATCACTTTCCTGCAATGATTGATTGATATACAATACTTTATTGCACTTTATATTGTGTTCAAAGTGTACAAACTTTTACTAAAATATGGATTTCTGTCGAGGCTGGAAACAATTATTCATGCTTACTTTGTTTCTAATGTAGACGTGTACTTCAATATGAAAACATTTCTATTTATGAACCCTGTTCAAGAATTATATACGTTCATAAATCCAGATTGCACTGTTTGATTCTTTTTGATGCAGACCATCATATTTAGATTTTTTGGGGCTTTAGTCCTGGACTCTATATCATTTACGGTTCACCCGGAAAGTGTTCACAGCACATAACATTTTTCCACATTTTGTTATGTTACAGCATTATTCCAAAATGGAATCGATAATTTTTTAGTCCTCAAAATTATAAACACACTAGCTTATAATTATAATATGAAAACGTTTTTTTTTTAGAACATTTTTCTAGTTATCAAAAAATAAAAAATAAAAATAAAAATCACATGTGCTTAAGTATTCACAGCCTTTGCCATGAAGTTCAAAAGGGAGTTCAGGTGCATCTTGTTTCAACTGATCATCCTTGAGCTATTCCTACAGCTCAATTGGACTCCACCTGTGGTTAATTCAGTTGGTTGGACTTAATTTGTAAAGGCACACACCTGTTTATTGATAAGTTCCCCCACTTGCCAGTGCGTGGCAGAACACAGACCAAGAATATAGTCAAAGGAATTGTATGTAGACCTCTGAGACAGAATTGTCTCAAGGCACATATCTGTGAAAGAGTACAGAAACATATCTGCTGTCTTAAAGGTCCCAATAAGAACAGTGGCCTCCATCATCCGTAAATTGAAGAAGTTTAGAATCACCAGGACTGTTCCAAAAGCTGGCCGGCCCTTTAAACTGAGCAATCAGGGGAGAAAGACCTTAGTCAGGGAGGTCACTCTGTCAAAGCTACAGCATTCCTCTGTAGAGAGAGGAGAACCTTCCAGAAGGATAACCTTCTCCCCCTTGGTTCTATTTTTAGGAAGTATGGTATTGCATTTCATTTTTATGCCGATGATTGCCAGATCTATTTCCCAATGGCACAAAATAACACGGTTCAACATCTCATTGACTGCCTGCACGTCATAAAAGCCTGGCTTTCAGCTAACTTCCTGAGCCTAAATGAAGACAAAACAGAAGTTATGTTGTTTGGTCCAAGTCGCTCTCCCTCCCACAACGTTGACCTCGGCACTCTGACCCCGTATCTTAGCGACTGTGTCACAAACCTGGGGGTAAAGTTCGACTCAGATTTTAAATTCGAAAAACAAATCAGCAGAGTCGTTCAAAAAAGCTTTTATCAATAACGCCAAATAGCGAAAGTGAAACCGCTTCTATCAGGACATGATCTCGAGAAATAATCCACACCTTTATCTCTAATCGTTTAGACTACTGCAATGCCCTGTATATAGGCATTAGCCAGGCCTCCCTTGTCCGCCTGCAGCTCGTGCAAAACTCTGCTGCTCGTCTGCTAACACAGACCCCCAGACGTGAGCACATCCCCCCTATATTAGCGTCCCTTCACTGGCTCCCTGTGCGTTACCAAATCAATTTTAAACTCCTTCTATTTGTTTTTAAATGTCTAAACAACCTCGCGCCAACATATCTCTCCGACTTCCTTCAGCCTTACTGCCCCACCCGATCCCTAAGATCAGCCGATCAGCTGCTACTGACAGTCCCTGACACAAAGCTGAAGCTTAAAGGTGACAGAGCTTTCGCCGCTGCCGATCCCAAGCTCTGGAACGACCTACCTCTGAGTGTTAGACAAGCCTCCTCTCTTCCTGTTTTTAAATCTCTCCTAAAAACATACTTTTATTCCTTGGCTTTTAACACTAAGTGATATCCATCCTGCAATGGCGCCCCAATATACACCTGCTGTCAAGCTGTTTTTATGTTTTATTTATTTATTTAGTTTTTATCATGTTCTGTTTGTGTTGTGTTGTTTGCTCGGTTCTCGTATTATCTTTTAACCTACCCATTGTACAGCACTTTGGCTACCCCTCTGGTAAATTTTAAATGTGCTTTATAAATAAAGTTGATTTGATTTTATTGCAGCAATTCACCAATCAGTTGTGTTGTAATGTGGCGTCCGAGGGCCAAATGATAGGAAAACAGACTCTTAGTTTGTCGGATGTGTGACGTGTCTATTGACAAACATGTCTTAAACATGTGTAAATCCGAACCAAAAATTTAAGTAGCTCCTTAAACTATAAAAAGTACAAGGCAAATAATCTTACTCACTCAAATCAAGGAAGGAAAGCATGTATTTGGCTTCAGCATATCTGAATTGTTCACAACAAAATGGCCCCCGCACATAACCTTTCTGCTCTTTCTTTCATATGACTTCCAATACTACTTGGCATGTGCCACTGTTGCTCACAGGTCTGCTTACCAACATAATTTAACATTTTTATACATAAAACAGGTAGCTTACAATAGCATGTCGTCAAAGTGTTAAAATGGAGAAACCCAAAGATAATATTGCTATCTAACCTTCATATCTCTCTGAACCAACCTAAGATTAATCTAAATAGAAAACAAACTACCCCCTTTGAGTTTGTATGATCTCATGTTGTCTGTGATGACATCATCAGCCTCACAAAACCAGGAAATACCTGGCGGCTCCGCCCCAAACATTTCTGATGATGAGCTTCCACCACATGTAAGTATTTTGCAACATTTACATTAATACATTTATCTGATACAAAATGAAACCAGTACTCTTATAAATGCTAGCAAACCAATATCATAATGACGGGAATTAGACCTGTTGAGATGAGTGATGAGTACCAAGTTCATCCAGTCTGTCACAAGTTGTATGGTAGAGGGGCCAGATGGAAGCCATTTCTTAGTAAAATTTGCCAAAATACATCTGGAAGACTCTCAGACCATAATAAACAACATTCTCTGGTCTGATGAGACAAATATTGAATTAATTTGGGTGAAAGCCAGGCATCGTGTTTGGAGTAAACCAGGCACCGCCATCACTAGGCCAATACCTGTATCTTTTGAACAAAAGACAGCTAACATGACCACCCCCGAACTGTGAACCATCACTGTAGACACTTTTCACCTCTGTTCACTAAAGAAACTTTTAACTGCTGCTGTGACCCAAGGTCACCTCCATATTTATACTGTTGACTGTCAATCAGAATGTGCAATAATGTTATGTTACTTACTGTGCCTTGTATATAACATTTTCATTTGTACTTTTTTTTTTTTTTAGCTAAGTACCATGTGACTTGTTGAAGGGTGGACTAGCAAAGTCTGTTTAACTGTGCATATGACGATAAAACAATCTTGAGTCTTGAACACCATCCCTACAGTGAAGTATGGTGGTGGCAGCATCATGCAGTGGGGATGGTTTTAAGCAGCAGGAACTGGAAGACTAGTCAGGATAGAGGGAAAGATGAATACAGCAATGTACAGAGACTGTCACAATCAGTTTCGCTGTAGTATGTCCCCAACGCAGAGCCAAAATGATAACAATAATAACAAAAGAGCAGTTAAAAAGGGGCAAGGAAAATTAACCAATGAACCTCACAAACGGTGTGGGTAAAACAGAAAATACACACAAAAAGTGTGGCGAGGGAACAGTTTGTGAAGAGGCGTGGCCAACAGCCCTGCAGCGAGGCGGGGCAGACCGGGTCCGACTACGAGATGGGCGACAGGTGCGTAGCTGGCCCGTTTGGGTGCGCTTGTGTAATCACCTGGCACTGTGTAAAAGAGCAGCAGCCGAGAAGGACGGGGCAGGAGAAGCTGGAGAAGTTGGAACGTGTAGCGAAGAGAGAACCTGAACCTGAGCACGAGCGGAAGCGAGTGCAAGACGGAGAGCGAGGCGGAGACTGAGACGGAGACGCAAGTGGCAAGCTGAAAAGCAACCCGAAGAGTGCGACCGTCACCGGAGACAAGGAAGGCTGAAAAGCGACCCGAAGAGCGAGACAGGCAGAAGATGCGAGTGCTGAAAAGCGACCCGACCCAAGATGAGTTTACTAAAAAATAAACAAACTCATAAACCGGTCAAGCCGTCATGTCTCTCCTTGGTGGTTAGAGGAACCCGGAGGGAAAAGTCCTTCAACACAGTTAACACATGAGCCACAGGAAACTGAGAAGCGTGAGTCGAGCCAAAGCAGAGGAGATGAAAATAACTGGAAGGGTGAACCATCAGGGATCTACTAGCGGCCAGCATAGTGACTGGAGAACTTAAGTAGTAAGAAGGAAATGAGTATCAGGTGGCAATGCCCCATGGCCCAGAAACCAGGCACTGCAACAGACAGGCGGCTGCAGAGCTGCCAGAACATCACAGAGCCATCCTGAATAAAAGCCTGCTCCAAAGCGCTCCTGAACTTAGGGGCGATGGTTGATCTTTCAGCAGGACGACGACCCTAACCACACAGCCGAGATATCAAAGTAACGTCTTCAGGACAACTCTGTAAACGTCCTTGAGTGGCCCAGCCAGAGCCCAGACTTGAATCTGATGGAACATCTCTGGAGAGATCTGGAAATGGCTGTGCACTGACACTTCCTTACGAACATTATGGAGCTTGAGAGGTGTTGCAAAGAGGAATTGGAGAAACTAACCAAAGATATGGGTGCCAATTAGCATGTGCCACTGTATTCTAACCTAGTGGTTAGAGTGTCCGCCCTGTGATTGGTAGGTTGTGAGTTCAAAACCTGGCCGAGTCATACCAAAGACTATAAAATGGGACCCATTACTTCCCTGCTTGGCACTCAGCATCAAGGGTTGAAATTGGGGGTTAAATCACCACAAATGATTCCTGGGCGAGGCCTCCGCTGCTGCCCACTGCTCCCCTCACCTCCCAAGGCGTGAACAAGGGGGTGGGTCAAATGCAGAGGACAAATTTCACCAAACCTAGTGCGTGTTTGACAATCATTGGTACTTTAACTTTACTTTATTTAAAAAACACTTGAGGCTAGAATTCCTGCCAAATGTGTAACGGCGGAGAGGCATGTTGATGCCGGAGGTTATCTTTCCAGGAAGCAGCTTGCAGGTAAGAAGAATGATGTAGTCTTTGTGAAACATTCAAAATACAAAATAAACAAAAACAAGCATGCCTGTAGGTGAGCTAACGGAGTAGCTACCAGGAAAAGCTAAGCACATGAACAGGGAAAAGGTTAGCTCAGGAGTAAAATGTGTAGACGTCGTAACTCGTTGCTTAGAAGCGTGAAGTGACAGGCAGGATTAGTGCCCGGGAACAGGTGAACGTCCCGAACGCTAATCAGAGGCAGGTGAAAACAATTAATAACCGTGGCAACCAAGGAGACACAAAACAGGGGTACTGAAACCGATCCAAGCCAAAAATTGATTGTTTGACTGAAACTTTTATTAGTAGATTGCACAGTACAGTACATAGTCCGTACAATTGACCACACCCGAATAAGTTTTTCACCTTTTTAGGTCCACGTTAATCAATTAATGGTATAAATACATACTATCAGCATAATACAGTCATCACAAAAGTAAATCATCAGAGTATATACATTGAATTATTTATATTATTTACAATCCGTGGGGTGGGATGCGGAGGGGGTTGACATAAAATGTAAACAAATTATGATCCGGGCAACGGATCATAACGAAAAATGCTTCAACAATGTATTGCGCAAAGACTGTGAATACTTACAGTACATACATATGATTGTTAAAATGTTTAATTTCATTGATTGATTGAAACTTTTATTAGTAAATTGCACAGTACTTTACATATTCCGTACAATTGACCACTAAACGGTAACACCCGAATAACTTTTTCAACTTGTTTAAGTTGGGGTCCACGTTATGAATTCATGGTATAAATACAGTATACCGTATTTCCTTGAATTGCCACCGGGGCGCTAATTAATTTAAATCCTCTTCTCACTCCTGCGCTTACCAAAGGCATGCGGTAAAAGTAAGCATGTGCTAATTATTTGAAAACCTCTTGTCACTCCGGCACTTACCAAAGGCATGCAGTAACAATTTGAGTGTGATGTAAACTTGGACCTTAAATCCTACTGAATAGCTCTTAATCTTCTTCCCTTTTTGTGATTACAAATTACCGGTATTTAAATCAGCCTCCTCAATTTTGAAAATGATTACAGGGGAAGTGTCACTCGTGACGTCACGAGTTTGACCAGGCAGTAATACTAAGCATGCGCTAATTATTTTGCGAAGCGAGTTTGACCCGGCAGTAATTCAAGGCAGGCACATACTATATGCCCTGCGGCAATTCAAGGAAATACGGTATACTATCAGCATAATACAATCATCACACAAGTTAATCATCACAGTATATACATTAAATTATTTAAATTACTGTATATACAATCTGTGTGGTGGGATGTGGAGGGGGTTGACATAAAGCGTAAACAAACTATGATCCGGGCAACAGATTGTCATGTCTTGTGATCATGTTTTGTATAGTTATGTTCTGTTACTTCAAGATTCTGCTCATTCCTTTTTTTTTACTCCCTTGTTTTGTCACCATGGCGACCCATTAGTTTCACCCGTCTCACGTGTTGGACACACGCACCTGCTTTTAAACACAGAGATTATTTAAGCCTGTCACATTCTGTATGTGGCTTCACGGTTGCAGAGGGGTTAGTGTGTCTGGCTCACAATACGAAGGCCCTGAGTAGTCCTGGGTTCAATCTTGGGCTCGGGATCTTTCTGTGAGGAGTTTGCATGTTCTCCCCGTGAATGCGTGGGTTCCCTCCGGGTACTCCGGCTTCCTCCCACTTCCAAAGACATGCACCTGGGGATAGGTTGATTGGCAACACTAAATTGGCCCTAGTGTGTGAATGTGAGTGTGAATGTTGTCTGTCTATCTGTGTTGGCCCTGCGATAAGGTGGCGACTTGTCCATGGTGTACGCCGCCTCCCGCCCAATTGTAGCTGAGATAGGCACCAGCGACCCCAAAAGGAATAAGCGGTAGAAATGGATGGATGGACTTTCTGTTGGTCATTCTGGCGTCATCACTCCGTTTATGCTCACTCCCACTATGCTTCATGGCGTGTTTACTATTTCATGCAATTTCATAGTTCATGCTGCCCTGCTCACGTCAAGTAAGTTTTTTTTTTAATTTATGCCACTGTTAGTGTCTTTTGTTCCATATCCACAGTTGAAGTCAAAGTCCTTTTTTTGTTTCCTTAGCCAAGTTTTTGTCTACGCCTTGTGTGCGCCTTTCGTTTTCACTTTTTATAGTATTATTAAATCATGTACTCACCTTCACGCCATGTCCTTTCGAGTTTTTTTTGCATCTCGGGAGAACAATCCACGTAGAAAACTGCACCATAGTCTAGATATGACACGGATCATAACAAAAAGTGCTTCAACAATGTATTGAGCAAAGGCTGTGAATACTTACATAATACTTACATAATAGGGGTGTGGGAAAAAATCGATTCGAATACGAATCGAATTGTTTACGTTGTGCGATTCAGAATCGATTCTCATTTGAAAAAAATAGATTTTTTTTTTTCACAAAATGTTTTTTTCATTTTTTTCAAATTTTTTTTTTATTTTTAATCAATCCAACAAACCACTACACAGCAACACCATAACAATGCAATCCAATTCCAAAACCAAACCTGACTCAGCAACACTCAGAACTGCAATAAACAGAGCAATTGAGAGAAGACACAAACAAAACACAGAACAAACCAAAAGTAGTGAAACAAAATTAATATTATCAATAACAGTGTCAATTTTATTTATAATTTCAGCATAGTTGTGATTAAAAATCCCTCATTAGCATTATCATTAGACATTTATGAAAATTAAAAAAAAGTGTCACAGTGGCTTACACTTGCATCGCATCTCATAAGCTTGACAACACACTGTGTTCAATATTTTCACAAAGATAAAATAAAACATATTTTTGGTTCGTTTAATAGTTAAAACAAATTTACATTATTGCAATCCGTTGATAAAATATTGTCCTTTTACAATTATAAAAGCTTTTAAAAAAAAAAAAATCTATTACTCTGCTAGCATGTCAGCAGACTGGGGTAGATCCTGCTGAAATCCTATGTATTGAATGAATACAGAATCGTTTTGAATCGGAAAAATATCGTTTTTGAATCGAGAATCGAATCGAATCGCAAAAAATCTAAATATTATCCAATCGTGACCCCAAGAATCGATATTGAATCAAATTGTGGGACACCCAAAGATCCACAGCCCTAATACATAAGATTGTTTAAATTTGTAATACATTTTGGGGTATTGTGTGCAGAATTTTGAGGACACAAATACATTTATTAATGCTGTAACATAACACAATGTGATAAAAGTAAAGCACTGTGGATACTTTAGAGATGCACACAGTGTTCCAGGCGTGTATTCATTATGGCTGCTGCTAACTGTGCTACTTACAGTCCTTGCCAGGGGGGCTCTTAGACTCTTAATCGGAATGAGTATTTTCTTAGTTCAATAAGAGGTTAGCAACCATATTTGGGTGCTTAATGAAACTTTTAAATGAATTCTAAACTTGCGCCAGACAGTAGAACCACGTGAGTATAATGAGGGGAGGAAATGAAGAAAGACAATTACAGTAGGCAATTAATACATAAATCCATCCATCCATCCATTTCCTACCGCTTATTCCCTTTTGTGGTCGCGGTGTACACCCTGGACAAGTCGCCACCTCATCGCAAGGCCAACACAGATAGACAGACAACATTCACACTCGCATTCACACACTAGGGCCAATTTTAGTGTTGCCAATCAACCTATCCCCAGGTGCATGTCTTTGGAGGAGGGAGGAAGCCGGTGTAAAGCCAAATTTGTGCCCAGCCGAAATAAGTGCTCAGGGGGGGTGCGCATACTCGCACCTGCGCAGTCCACAGAAGCGCCGGGCAGTTTTTTGGCAGGGGGGGGTCATTTTTAAACCAACGTGTGTGTAGCGAGAGAGAGACCGTCCACTATTTTTAAAAGCTTAACTCACTAAAATTAAAACTACTGATCTTATTTGTTTCAACCTGCCGTTTCTCCATATCTAATAGCCTAAGACAATATATATCACAGTGACTTTGGTATGGTGTGGTTTTTCTTTTAGCTAACAATATCAGCAAATCCACAGGGGCAATTATTTGGCCAGCCGTCCCATACACACTGTGTACAATAGGGTGGGCATATATTTAGCTCTTAAAGGCCTACATAAACCCACTACTACCCACCACGCAGTCTGATAGTTTATATATCAATGATGAAATATTAACATTGCAACACATGCCAATACGGCCTTTTTAGTTTACTAAATTGCAATTTTAAATTTCCCGGGACTTTTTTCTTGAAAACGTTGCGTAATGATGACGTTTACGCGTGATGTCACTGGCTGTTATGAATATGAGCGCTGCACGCACACACAGCTAAAAGTCGTCTGCTTTAACGGCATAATTACACAGTATTTTGGTCACCTGTGTTGCTGAATCTTTTGCAATTTGTTCAATTTATATTGGAGAAGTCAACGTAGAAAGACGGAGTTGGGAAGCTTTAGCCTTTAGCCACACAAACACACGGTGATTCTTTGTTTAAAATTCACAGACGTGAAACTTTCCTATGGATCAGAGCGGACATGGATCCGGACCGAATGTCAACCAGCAGGTTTCGGTGAGAAAATTGTGGTTAAAAAGTTGCCACTTACCGGATGCTGAGCTTGCGCCTCCCGTACAGCTGCCGTCGACTTCCCTGAGACACTGCGCGTCAACACACGGCCGTGGACGTGCACTTCCGACTATCAGGTACTGTTAAACTCACTAAAACACTAGCAACACAATAGAAGGATAAGGGATTTCCCAGAATTATCCTAGTAAATGTCTCTAAAAACATATGAATCTGTCTCAATGCAACGCGATTGCAATCTCGTTTTTTTTTTTTTTTTTTCTAGTCCGTCGCTATCAATATCCTCAAACACGTATCTTTCATCCTCGCTCAAATTAATGGTGAAATTGTCGTTTTCTCGGTCTGAATAGCTGTTTTTGTTGGGAGGCTCCCATTAAAATCAATGTGAATATATGAGGACCCATCAACATGTGACGTCATCGTCTGCGACTTCCAGTAGAGGCAGGGCTTTTCTCCAGTTGCAAACTTTATTGTGGATGTTCTCTACTAAATCCTTTCAGCAAAAATATGGCAATATCGCGAAATGATCAAGTATGACACATAAAATGGACCTGCTATCCCCGTTTAAATAAGAAAATCTCATTTCAGTAGGCCTTTAAGGCGCTAAATTTATACTCCGACTTCCTCCCCCTTCCAAAGACATACACCTGGGGATAGGTTGATTGGCAACACTAAATGGTCCCTAGTGTGTGAATGTGAGTGTGAATGTTGTCTGTCTATCTGTGTTGGCCCTGTGATGAGGTGGCGACTTGTCCAGGGTGTACCCCACCTTCCGCCCGATTGTAGCTGAGATAGGCGCCAGCGCCCCCCGCGACCCCAGAGGGAATAAGCGGTAGGAAATGGATGGATGGATGGCACATGCAAACTCCACACAAAAGATCCCGAGCCCGGGATTGAACCCTGACTATTCAGGACCTTCGTATTGTGGGGCAGACGCAAAAAACCCTCTACCACCGTGAAGCCCAATACATAAATCACAACAACAACAATTTTAGTCGAGTTTAAAGTTTTGTGTGTGTGTACCTAATAGTGTGTGTATGCACCTGATAGGCTACTTGTCCCTGTGAATGCTAAATAGCACTAAGAAGGCACTAATCCGTGGTTGGTCCTTAATCTCCTGCACACAGCACGACACTGCAGGCTGCGGGAGTTTGCAGCCCAACCGGCTCTTTTACGCACACCCATTGCGCACTAACCCCCCCCCCCCTCCTCCTCCTCTCTCCAAGTGTCTGTTTGCGTTAATGCGCTCCTGTGCAAGACTGACCCTTCTTTTCTGTTTCGCATGATCCTCCCAAGTGTACGTGTCACCTGGCTTTTATACCGCGAAAGCCCCCGCGACTCAAACTTCTCTTTATCTCCGGAATCCGCCATTGGGGTTAAAACTTTCGGACGCTCGGTTAGCAGCAACGAGGAGGGGGAACCATTTCGTCAAGAACATTTAGACAAAAAAAAAAAAAGAACAAGAATAGTTTATATGTAGCCACACTGAGGGAACGCTTGGAAATTTCCAGCAGAGCGACCCCCCCCCCTGCAAGTTATTTTTACTTCAAGGGGAAACGACGAATACGCAGGTTGGCGCGCGGCAAGTGAAGCTTTCGCCGCATCCGAATATCCACCGGCGACATCCCCCCCCCCACCTCGAACCCCCCACGGAAAAGGAACGAGGAAGATACAATCCTGGTGGAATCTCGCGGTTCTGCAGTTCGGATCCCGGATTGAGTAAATGGATGGAAGGGAGCGGCTGTAGCCCCGGACCTGGGCGGCAATTCACGTCACTCGAGCCTGCGGTGACACATAATGGATACTCGCTCGTCTGCAAAGGTAGGGAAAACAACAACTGCATGTGCACTGTTGCCCGTACCGACGAGGGTGCGCCTTTTTTTAACGACTACTTTTCTATTATCACATGTTTTTTTGTTTTTATTTATTATATTTTTTGTTTTTACGCCGTGCAGGAGGTGTTAATAGTGCTTATCGCAGGTAAACCGCTTGCAACGGGATCAGTCCAACGGAGAGCGTTTAAACTGTTCGAGTTCCTCGGGGTCTTGTTTTGTTGTACCCACTATGCTTTAATTTTGTTTGTGTGTGTGTGACGCATACTAAATCTATGTGCGCTTTGTGGGTTTGCGAATTGTGCAAAAACGTGTGAGAGAAAAGGGGGGCCGGGGGTCATAGAACACCCCCCCCCCCCCATGTGGTTAAAGTGGGCTATATGTCATGTAAATATTGTATTTTTCATAATGTTTTATCATTGTTATGATTACACTAAATAGGTATTGAAATGACGGTTTGTTCGATGTTTTGTCGACATGGAACCATGGTCTCGTTGTCCCTCCTACTGCAATAATTGCTGTGACACCTGTCTTTTTATAGCTGTCGGAAACGCCTTCCCACTTCCCTTTTTGTCCACGATAACAGGGTAGGTAGGCGTCAACGCCACGACAGAAAAGTGCATCATGACAGAAAAGTGTATCGTCTTTGTTAGGAACTTAGTGTTCACTTTTTTGGTTCCGTGTTATATTGACGTGGGGGCTCGACGATGGCAGAACAATATTGACAACGTTTGTACTCTTTGTATTATCAGGTATGTTTTTATTACTAACTCTGTTATGCTAGATCCACTATGGACTGGACTCTTATGCGAGATCCACTATGGACTGGACTCTTATGCGAGATCCACTATGGACTGGACTCTTATGCGAGATCCACTATGGACTGGACTCTCACACTATTAATCGAGATCCACTAAGAACTGGACTCTCACACTAGTAATCGAGATCCACTACGGACTGGACTCTCACACTATTATACTGGATCCAATATGGACTGGACTCTCACACTATTATGCTAGATCCACTATGGACTGGACTCTCACACTATTATGCTTGATCCACTTTGGACTGGACTCTCACACTAGTATGCGAGATCCACTATGGACTGGACTCTCACACGATTATGCTAGATCCACTATGGACTGGACTCACATTATTATGCTAGATCCACTATGGACTGGACTCTCACACTATTATGCTAGATCCACCATGGACTGGACTCACACACTCTTATGCTAGATCCACTATGGACTGGACTCTCACACTATTATGCGAGATCCACTATGGAATCGACTCACACACTATTATGCAAGATCCACTATGGACTGGACTCTTATGCGAGATCCACTATGGACTGGACTCTCACACTATTAATCGAGATCCACTATGGACTGGACTCACACACTATTATGCTAGATCCACTATGGACTGGACTCACACTATTATGCTTGATCCACTATGGACTGGACTCACACACTATTATGCTAGATCCACTATGGACTGGACTCACACACTATTATGCTAGATCCACTATGGACTGGACTCTCACACTATTATGCGAGATCCACTATGGACTGGACTCTCACTATTATGCTAGATCCACAATGGACTGGACTCACACACTCTTATGCTAGATCCACTATGGACTGGACTCTCACACTATTATGCTAGATCCACTATAGACTGGACTCTCACACTATTACACTAGATCCACTATGGACTGGCCTCACACACAATTATGTTAGATCCACAATGGACTGGACTCTCACACTATTATGTGAGATCCACTATGGACTGGACTCTCACACTGTTATGCAAGATCCACTATGGACTGGACTCACACACTGTTATACTAGATCCACTATGGACTGGACTCACAAACCATTATGCTAGATCCACTATGGACTGGACTCCCACGCTATTATACTAGATCCACTATGGACTGGACTCACACACTATTATGCAAGATCCACTATGGACTGGACTCACACACTATTATGTGAGATCCACTATGGACTGGACTCTCACACTATTATGCGAGATCCACTATGGACTGGGCTCAAACCCTAGTATGCTAGATCCACTAAGGACTGGACTCTCACACTATTATTCTAGATCCACTATGGACTGGACTCTGACACTACTGTGTTAGATCCACTATGGACTGGACTCTCACACTATTATGCGAGATCCACTATGGACTGGACTCTCACACTATTATCCTAGATCCACTATGGACTGGACTCTCACACTATTATGCTAGATCCACTATGGACTGGACTCACACTATTACGTTAGATCCACAATAGCTTGGACTCTCACACTATTATGCTAGATCCACTATGGACTGGACTCTCACACTATTATGCTAGATCCACTATGGACTGGACTCTCACACTATTATGCTAGATCCACTATGGACTGGACTCTCACACTATTATGCTAGATCCACTATGGACTGGACTCTCACACTATTATGCTAGATCCACTTTGGACAGGACTCACACACTATTATTCGAGATCCACTATGGACTGGACTCTCACACTATTATACTAGATCCACTATGGACTGGACTCTCACACTATTATGCTAGATCCACTTTGGACAGGACTCACACACTATTATGCAAGATCCACTATGGACTGGACTCTCACACTATTATACTAGATCCACCATGGACTGGACTCTCACACTATTATGCAAGATCCACTATGGACTGGACTCTCACACTTTTATGCGAGATTCCACTATGGACTGGACTCACACACTATTATGCTAGATCTACTATGGACTGGACTCTCACACTATTATGCGAGATCCACTATGGACTGGACTCACACACTATTATGCTAGATCTACTATGGACTGGACTCTCACACTATTATGCTAGATCCACTTTGGACTGGACTCACACACTATTATGCGAGATCCACTATGGACTGGACTCACACTATTATGCTAGATCCACCATGGAGTGGACTTTCACACTATTCTGCAAGATCAACTATGGACTTGACTCTCACACTATTCTGCTAGATCCACTTTGGACTGGACTCACACACTATTATGCTAGATCCACTATGGACTGGACTGACACTATTATGCTAGATCCACCATGGACTGGACTCTCACACTATTATGCAAGATCCACAATGGACTGGACTCACACACTATCATGCGAGATCCACAAAGGACTGGACTCTCACACTATTATTCTAGATCCACTATGGACTGGACTCTCACACTATTTTGCGAGATCCACTATGGACTAGACTCACACACTATTATGCAAGATCCACTATGGACTGGACTCACACTATTATGCTAGATCCACTATGGACTGGGCTCTCACACTATTATGCAAGATCAACTATGGACTGGACTCACACAGTATTATGCGAGATCCACAATGGACTGGACTCTCACACTATTATGCTAGATCCACTATGGACTGGACTCTCACAATATTATGCTAGATCCACTTTGGACTGGACTCACACACTATTATGCTAGATCCACTATGGACTGGACTGACACTATTATGCTAGATCCACCATGGACTGGACTCTCACACTATTATGCAAGATCCACAATGGACTGGACTCACACACTATTATGCGAGATCCACAATGGACTGGACTCTCACACTATTATTCTAGATCCACTATGGACTGGACTCTCACACTATTATGCGAGATCCACTATGGACTGGACTCTCACACTATTATGCTAGATCAACTATGGACTGGGCTCTCACACTATTATGCAAGATCAACTATGGACTGGACTCTCACACTATTATGCTAGATCCACTATGGACTGGATTTTCACACTATTATGCTAGATCCACTCTGGTCTGGACACTCACACTATTATACGAGATCCACTATTGACTGGACTCTTACACTATTATGCTAGATCCACTCGACATCTGCAGGTCCCCTGCAAGGTTTCTCATTGTCATCCAATTGGGTTGAGTTTTTTCTTGCCCTGATGTGGGATCGGAGCCGAGCACGCCGTTGTGGCTTGTGCAGCCCTTTGAGACACTCGGGATTCAGGGCTGTACAAGTGATTGATTGATATTTCACTGTGTTGTCCTATGTAACGCCCGTTCGTCCACGATAACGGGAGAGGGGTTTGACGATGGCAGAACAATTTTGACAACGTTTGTGATCTCTGCGTTATCAGTCAGTAAAGTGCATCTGAGCAGCAACCCATGGCGTTGGTCGTGTTCCATAAAATCTACACAATGCAGAGGAAAAGACCACCGCTTACATATAACTTCCATTGAACTCCATTCGAATCGATGTGACAAACTTAATGTCCCGCCTATACTGCAAGCGTTAAGGGATCAATAGCCTCCATGGGGGAAACAGTGTTCCACCCCGCTGTAATCACCACTCTTGTGGATTAGAAGCAGTCCCCTGAAGGGTCGCAAACGACAAATCCTAGCCCGCAGGAGGGGGTTTGTAAGAGTTGGTTTTCAGCACCATGGACAGTGCAACAGGAGTGGGGGCTGCAGTCGGAGAGAGCACCGTGACTCCCCTCAAAGAGGCATTCATCTTCTATTCAATGTGCTGTATCCTCCCCACCAGACCAAAAAAAGAATCTCTCTGTGAAGTCTCCTGAATGCGAATGAAAAGGTTTTTTTTTTTTTTTTTTTATGGTCAAAGCTCTGGTTTAGGCGCTCTGCTGAAATGGATGAAAACAGAACATCTTGACGCAAAATGCCTTACTGACATGTTATGGTTTGGTATCATTTAGAGCAGGGGTGTCAAACTCATTTTAGATCGGGGGACCACATGGAGAAAAATCTACTCCCAAGTGGGCCGGACTGGTACAATCATGGCACGATAACTTGAAAATAAAGATAACTTCACGTTGTGTTCTTTTTAAAAAAAAATAGAGCAGGCACACTTTTAAATTGTACAAATCATAATGTTGTTGTTGGGCAGCACGGTGGAACAGGGGTTAGTGCCTCTTACTACGAACATCCTGAGTAGTCCTGAGTTCAATCCCTGGCTCAGGATCTTTCTGTGTGAAATTTGCACGTGACTGCGTGGGTTCCCTCCGGGCACTCCGGCTTCCTCCCACCTCCAAAGACGTGCATCTGGTGATAGGTTGATTGGCAACACTAAATTGGCCCTAGTGTGTGAATCTGAGCGTGAATGTTGTCCGTCTATCTGTGTTGGGCGTGTGATGAGGTGGTGATTTGTCCAGGGGGTACACCGCCTTCCACCTGAATGCAGCTGAGATGGGCTCCAGCACCCCCCGTGACCCCAAAAGGCACAAGCGGTAGAAAATGGATGGATAATGTTTTTTTTTGTTTTGTTTTTTTTTACAATTAGCTGTTGCGGTTAATTGTGTAAATACTTAATTTGTAGTTAATTTGTAAATTAAGTGATAATGTTCATAAGTCAACTCATTTGTGTTAATTTTCAATCCATCAAGATAAAAAAAAATTTTTCAAAATCAAATTACATGATGTTATTTATGTATGATCATTTGTCTCGATTGATGTACTAACATGTGGTTTGTTTTGTAAATATGTAGCATCATCTACAAAGATGCAAAGAATTGCTATTGCGACATCCAGTGGACACATTTAGAACAGCTTTTTCTTTCATTCAAAAATTTCAGGTTAATTTTTATACTAAGCGAACTCGTCCCGCGTGCCAGATATAACCTGTTGGCGGGCCTGATCCGGCCCTACGGCTGTACGTTTGACACCCCTGGTTTACTTTATACCCACAATATTTCTGCTGATTCAGTACTAATAGTTCACATCTTAGTGAAATGAGGCACTGATACCTACTTAAGTGTAATTAAGACAGGGTATATTCAACTACAGAACATTTTGTTGGGGGCCACATTTCCCAAAATCTAAGTACTGTGGGGCCGGACTTCTCCCTTCACTAATAATCTTATTTTCTGTATTCCGGAGAACCAGCATCCCCTACAGTATACATTTAATTTTGGTCTATTTATTTTGTCAGAGTTAGAGCAGCATGCTGCAGTTTTAAGGACCTTTTGCAAAAATGTGAGTCCCACCCAAGTATTTTGAACTGAACTCGCAAATCACAAGGTGAGAATAGACCAAATGAGAGAAGACGTAAAACGGAACCTTGAGGAACACCTCATTTGTTCAACATCTTGAACAAATGGCTTCTGAATGCGTCTGAAATAAACAAGCGACAGCAACACCATAATCACATTACGAAAAAAAATGTAAACCACAAGTTTGGACCCCTGTGTTCTGCTAGCAAGGTTAAAAAACCAATGCTAGAGTGTTCCAAGTTCCTCTACACAACAGGATCACATTTTAAGAATTTGCTGCAAAAATATTTGTCTCTCAAATCCTTAACTGAACATGGGGGCCGGTATGGTGTCATTCACTGGCCAGATTTGGCACCTGGGCTGCCATATGGATAACACTTCATTAATCAGTTGGTTGTCGCACTCTTATATCTTGCAACCAGAGGGTGCTGTCAGTGTCAGAGCTGTTGTTTTCCCTATCTCGCAGTAGTTTTACAAGGGACTCTGTTGTTATTTTTCCCCAACCCTAATTTAATTTTGTAAGTATTCTGACGAGATCGTGGCAGGTCTCAAAAGCGCCAAAGTGGTCTCAATGATGAATGGGAGTTGCCCAAAAAGGCCCCATGCCCTGGCTTCGCTCCCTGACTCTTAAAATATGGACATTTTGAAACACTGGACATTTTAAGCTTAAGTCTGTTTTGGGGTACTTTAGGACCTTGGCTAATTTAGTCCCACTGGGGCTTTTAGGGGAAAGATGGTCCATTTCGGGGTACTTTGTGACTTTTGAGATCCGTTATTGCTTTCTTAAGTCCATTGAATTTTTCCTTTAAAGGCAAAAAGGCCCCAATCACTTTAGGGATACTTATTGTAAAAAAGTGCCCCTAAAAGTCCCAGGACCATTTCATAAGAGCACATACCCTTCTGAGAAATGTGTCTTGCCTTGTCTGTTTGTGTTGTATTGCTAAGTAACTGTAAATGATGATGAAAGTTGTTGTTTAAGATGAAATGTATTTTTAAATCAACAGAGTCATCTCTACTTAGCATTACTGCTGGTAGCTGATAGCAGTCTGATTAGGATTAAGTGACACTCTGGTACGTCTCACGTCTCGTCTTCTGACATCACTTACTCCAAAGGCTTACCAGTGTGGAAATGTGCTATTGATGAGGCAGGGTTTAAAGATTGATTTTATCACAAAAGTTGTACCGCCAAAATATGGTAATTTTTTTAAAGATACAGTAGTGCCAAGATGAGTTGCTAGGGGTGTAACGGTACACAAAAATTTCGGTTCGGTGCGTACCTCGGTTTAGAGGTCACTGTTTGGTTCATTTTCGGTACAGTAAGAAATAACTTAAATTTTATATCGCGCTTTTCTAAACACTCAAATCGCACACAGAGAAGTGGGACTCAACATTCATTCACACCTGTTGGTGGTAAGCTACACCAGTAGCCACAGTTGCCCTGGGGTAGACTGACGGAGTACTGTTGAGTAAGTACGTCTTGCAGCCACTAACTAAGAAAACAACAAAATATACATTTTTGGGTTATTTATTTACCAAATTTGTAAACAATGGCTTTATCCTTTTAACATTGGGAACACTGTAATAATTCTGCCCACGTTAATTAACATTATACTGCCTCAAATTGTTGGTCAGATTAAATAAAATGACAAAACTTTTCTTCTACATACAAAAAGAGCAACATTAAACAGTTTCAAGTCAACATGCTTAATTTATCACAGCATTTGGGAAGCCTGTAGTTGATTTTTATTATGTAAATGTTATATTTTTATCAACATGTGATAGCAGGGACCCTGCCATTCAAAGCTTTTCTGTCCGTAAAACACACACACACACACACACACACACACACACACACACACACACCGCAAAATGAGCTAACGTTACGCTAATTAGCCTTCACCTCAAGCCAGAACTGCGAGCGAGCTGAAGTGCAGTTTAAGTTTGTAGAAGGTCAACGGGCTCGAAGTGATGTTAGTAGTAGTTGAGTGGGAGGTGTTATCATTTGGGGAAAGTACGCTGCCTTATGCTCACCTGCTAAACACCTATCTGCTCAACGCTGAAGCATTTACTTCACGCACTCTGAATACACACTGCTGATTGGCTGTTACGGCTCTGAATACGCACTGCTGATTGGCTGTTTCCGCTATATTTGTAACCAATCAGATGGTTGTGTGGGTGGGACAATGCTGGGTGCTGAGACACAGGCAGAAGAAGCAAAGCAGCTTGTTAAGACTTTAGATTAGAAACTCGTTCGGTACACCCCTGCACCAAACCGAAACCCCCGTACCGAAACAGTTCAATACAAATACACGTACCGTTACACCCCTATGAGTTGCCGTGTTTGGAAGTAACGCTTGGTGAATATCTTAATAAATGGCCACAACATAATAGAAAATAAGACAACTATTGCACTCTAATGCATATTAAACACAAATAAGACTTTATTTAATAATTAATTGTAAACCAAACATATGTAGAATATGCTTAAACCCAGAAAAACTGCAATATTGGAAGTGCAATCCGGCAAGGAATGACTGTATTGAAAAACGTTTTAATGAAGAGCAATTCACAGTTTCACACTAGAGTAAAAAGTGGCACAACTAAACCCATTCATCACTATCAAGTTCTGGTACCCATCCCTACTTGCAGGTGCACTCTGCAATACAATTTTGTAGTAGTCGGTGATTTGTGTCAGTAGATTCCAAAGTCAAATCCTCAACACAAGATAAAGGTATCCCATCTAAGCACAGTGTGAAAAGAACAGGTGTAATTTACACATGTGCAAAACTGTCAACTACTTTGTAGACAAGAAATAAGTCATTACATTGTGGTGGTTTGAATACTTTCATTTCAATGTATATGTCCCAAAGGCATCAATGGTGGCACAGTACACATCTGGTCGTCGTTGGCCTTGTTGATTATGGTCATGATTGGCTTCTGTTTATGATTCAATCGTGGCCTAAGTAGTGCTGTGCGATATGGACAAAAATAAAAATCCTGATCTAGGTAATTCTATGTCCCAGTTTCTTAAAGGGAAACTGCATTTTTTTAAAATTGTGTTTATCATTCACAATCTTCATGTAACACAAACACACATATTTTTTATTTTTATATTTTATATGCATTCTAAGTAGTAAATAGATGCGAGTAAAAGTCATCTTACAATGGAGCCTACGGGAGTCGCTCTATTCCGCCTACAAAGCCCTAAAAAACATCCAAACACCTCCATCAACGTTTTATACAGACACTGTAAATATATATGTAGCGTAGTTACAGGCACATTCATAATACCATATAATATTTACTTATTTTGCTCATTGTAAGCATACAACACACTGACTACAACTCATGCAGACTTCATGAAAGCCAAAAAACACAATACAACATCACTTACTGTACGATGTCTGCTCTAACTGGGATGCCGACTATTGCAATAATATATATCCGTTTTGATCAGGGGTCTCAAACTCAATTTACCTGAGGGCCACTGGATGCAGAAACTGGGTAAGGCTGGGCTGCAAGAAAAGATTTCTTAAAAAATCTAACATGCACTTTTTAATGAATTCACCTTCTATGAATGGCTTTCCCGCCCTAGCATATGTCCGGATGACACGATGTCGAATATTTCCAAAAACAATATGAAATGTGGACTCGTCAGACCACGGAAGACTTTTCCTCTTTGCATCAGTCCATCTTAGATAATCTCGGGCCCAGAGTTTCTGGATGTTGTTGATAAATGGCTCCTCTGCATAGTAGAGCTTTAACTTGCACTTACAGATGTAGCGACAAACTGTATTTAGTGACAGTGGTTTTCTGAAGTGTTCCTGAGCCCATGTGTTGATATCCTTTTGAGATTGATGTCGGTTTTTGATACAGTGCCGTCTGAGGGATCGAAGGTCACGGTCATTCAATGTTGGTTTCCGGCCATGCCGTTTACGTGGAGTGATTTCTGCAGATTCTCTGAACCTTTTGATGATATTATGGAACGTAGATGTTGAAATCCCTAAATGTATTGCAATTGAACTTTGCGATAGGTCGTTCTTAAACTGTTTGACCATTTGCTCACGCAGTTGTGGACAAAGCCCCTTCCTTTCTTGTGAAAAACTGAGCATTTTTTGGGAAGCTGTTTTTTTACCCAATCATGGCACCCACCTGTTCCCAATTAGTTTGCACACCTGTGGGATGTTCCAAATAAGTGTTTGATGAGCATTCCTCAACTTTATCAGCATTTATTGCCACCTTCCCCAAATTCTTTGTCACGTGAAGCTGGCACCAAATTCTAAAGTTAATGATTATTTGCTCAAAAAAAAATGTTTATCAGTTTGTACATCAAATATGTTGTCTTTGTAGCATATTTAACTGAATATGGGTTGAAAATGATTTGCAAATCATTGTATTCCGTTTATATTTACATCTAACACAATTTCCCAACTCATATGGAAACGTGGTTTGTACATTAGAGACGTAGGTCTAAGTATTCATTAAAAACAAGGCAGACCTTTTATATAACAAGTATATTTAATATATCTGGCCAGTGTAACATTACATAACAACTCTGTTGGGCTTGTTTGCTGTGTTTTTCTTTTCTTAACATTATGGTTTTGTGGCAACGTTAGTCTTTTGTCACATTTTAACACTGTGTCTGTACTGTTATTTATGTCTTGTATTCAATCGTTGGAAACAAATAGGTGTTCAAGTTTTAGCAACTACTCGTTGACGTCATTCTTTGCAGATTGACGTCATTCTTTGCGGAATAAATTCCTCTTTTTGGCACCAATTCTTCTTTGGGTTATTTTAGGTTTAGCTTCCATTGAAATCTCAGTCTGTGCAATGTTGACATCCATGTTCCTGCTAGCTCTCACAGTAAAGTTACTTTAAGGGGACGGCGTGGCGCAGTGGGAGAGTGGCCGTGCGCAACCCGAGGGTTCCTGGTTCAATCCCCACCTAGTACCAACTTCGTCACGTACGTTGTGTCCTGAGCAAGACACTTCACCCTTGCTCCTGATGCGTGCTGGTTAGCGCCTTGCGTGGCAGCTCCCTCCATCAGTGTGTGAATGGGTAAATGTGGAAGTAGTGTCAAAGGCTTTGAGTACCTTGAAGGTAGAAAAGCGCTATACAAGTACAACTCATTTATCATTTTATCATTTAAGTGATGTAAAATGCAAATTATGATACAAACAATAGATTGTGCATTTTTTCGGACAAGACTCTGTTACTGTAAATTCAGTGAGCACTGGAATGAGAGATGCTACTGGATGAATGTAATTGTACTTTTCATTATGATGTGTGTGGTATAGAGTGCCTGATGCATGTATACTACTGTTTTTAACGGTGAGGCTCCTATTGATCTTCTCTTAACCCTTGTATACTCTTTACTGTTGTTTTGCAGCAGTAAAGATGCACTCATTCACCCAATTTTGTAGCCTTAACTGTGAGACGGAGTGTGCAACAAGAAATATTTTCGAAATTCCATGATGAGGAGATGATTAGAATTTACACAGGTTCGATTTTTGATTTTAGTCCCTCTCATGAAGACAAGTCTTACGGAGAGGAATATGCAGCAAGGCAATGGTAAGTCTCCACTTGAAGTTGCAAGCTGAATGGCAGCGTTAAATGTCATGCGTCTGATATTGTGTCCAATTCCCAGTTTTTCCTCCTTTGAGTCATTGAAAAGTAACATGAATGGAATCAATCATTCTGGTCAAGAAAGACTGTAATGGATGTGACTGACCTACTGAACATGCCTTCATAAGGCTTCTGTTACTGGCTGGTGTGCACAGCTCCTGAGTTGAGGCTGGTTCTACTCTGTGGGGCATCAATTGCTCTGTAGTTTATGGGTAGTCCTTCAAGTTGGCAATTGGTAGACCTACACAGCATGATGCTGACAAACTGGCAGCAATCACGGACATCTGGGACAAGTGACTGGATGTCTGTCTCTCATGTAAAACCCTTGGTTAGGAATTTTGTACGCTTTGAATAGAAAAAATGACATGATACTTTACAATATTACTCTTTTGTACTCAATTGTTGTAAAACATAAACATACAACAATTCTGTTTTCTGAAAGATGTATTCAGTATTAAATCTTACTTATTGAGATTTGGACAGGAAGTTAGGATGTGATTTACTTAACAGTAAAATACATGGAAAAGGTGTACGATTAAATATAGACCTGCAGTTAAATATTATTTTAATAATCGAGTAAACTATCGATTAGTTTGAATAATAGGATAAAACACAACCTTTGATTATTTTAGGAAAAACAGTTTAAATACTTTTTTCTTCTGTCATAAATACACCTAATCAACATTGAAATTGCACTTTTGACATAATGTATGTGCATAAATAAAACAAAACTCTCCCCTATTCGCAACCACACATATCCCGGCACCCACACACCTCCGCTCTCATGTGCACTCTTTTCCAGCGGCCGTGCCTAAACTATGTCTGGGTATTTAACTATGTCTGGGTATCTAAAGGTCTGGGCACTCCATACGGTCCAGACTTGATCAATTTGTATTAGTTAGTCATTAAATGATTTATCTAATTTTTTTTCTTATCAAATTAATCAATTTATTCGATTTAACGTTGCAGCCCAAATTAAATCTAAGCTTTGCTTTTTCCCACTCCTTTTCAGATCGGTTGTATTGTGCAAATGCATTTTGTATTGTAACTTTTAAAGCATGTCTGAAAAAAATCGCAACCATACCTTCATCAATCTGACAGACTATTTAGACATCTATTTAGACGGCAGAATTTGGCACTTACTATGAGGGACTCTTTTTTGGGTAAATAATATGATTGTAAATCAGTGTGGATCTGCACATCTACCCACTCAGTGGCCTGGTGGTTAGAGTGTCCGCCCTGAGATCAGTCGGTTGTAAGTTCAAACCCCCGCCGAGTCAATCCAAAGACTATTAAAATGGGACCCGTTACCTCCCTGCTTGGTCCTCAGCATCAAGGGTTGGAATTGGGGGTTAAATCACCAAAATGATTCCCTGGTGCAGCCACCGCTGCTGCTCAATAGTCCCCTCACCTCCCAGAGGGTGATCAAGGATGATGGGTCAAATGCAGAGAATAATTTCGCCACACCTAGCGTGTGTGTGACAATCATTGGTACTTTAAATGGTACTTTTATACAAATGTGTCCTACAGATTCATATTCATTAATAGCAAGTTATACATCATATATTGTTCTAATTACATAAACATAATAGCCTTTTCTTCCTGCTTTTGTGTTTGCACTATATATACCATTGTACTATTGGACTTTGTAACTCTGTTTTTTTTTTAAATTGGAACAACATCTGGTACTGTTTCATTCCTACTCATTCAGTTTGCTTGCATTGTTATTCCAGTCTCCTGTTCTAGTTGCCAACAGTCAAAACAAAAAACCTCCCCCGCGCTCATCTGATATGCTGGGATCACGCTTTTCAATGTCTAACGCCAAAATGAGGCTGCAGGGTTAATGCCCTCTGTCGAGGTTGCACGGTGAAATTGATATGCTTGCTTTGACGGATAAGATAACCTGCTATCACAGGCTGAGGCAAGTGCATTTTACGGATACGGCAGATGGATGCAGAGGATGCTCTCTGAAGTAGGCCAATTTTACCTTGGGGAGACTCTATACATGCAGAACACACTCTCACATAAGGTTTGAAAGTTGTCTATGTTAAATTCATAAGAGAAGGCAGCGCGATATGAGAACATTTCAATTCTAATAAGCGCCATGCTGACATAACAGGTCATTCCTGACCAGGTATAGTTCAATAAATCCATATGTTCAATATTACTCGGATGAATTCTTTCTAAAACCATACCTCTCTTGCTCTATAATGATACATTTAGTTCACTTGAGATGATAACTTTGTCAGTGAGTCATTGTTATCCTTTGAGTTTGTACTAGCTCATTATAGCTGATACTGTATTCCCCTTATTAGCTGAAACATCATCAATAAGATTATATAATAATACTATATAATAATACTGATAATAATAATAATACTAATAATAATAATAAGACTATATCTATAACCAACTACCACACTTTGACAACAACAAACTTGCCTCTACTCTCCAAGTCTCTCCGCTATCCAACGGATTTCCTGCATACACAGACATTTTTGAAATCCCCACAAACATCTCTACTGGATTCGACAACGCCAGATGTCTCTTTTTTTCCCTTAGCAATTCTTTGGTGTATTTACTGGAATGGTTTGGGTTGTCATCATGTTGCAAGACCTATGAAATAGAACAGACACAACAAACAGATTAATTCTACAAATGCCCTGGATGTAAGACTTTTGAAGTATTTCATTTGAAATGTAATTCCTTTTTGGGTGTCCTTTTTCCCCCCCAACAATATTTGCTTTTATTACATACTGTATTTTTCGGACTATAAGTCGCAGTTTTATTCATAGTTTGGCCTGGGGTGCGACATATACTCCGGAACGACTTATGTGTGAAATTATTAACACATTACCGTAAAATATCAAATGATATTTTTTATCTCATTTGCGAAAGAGACAAAGAAAATGTCAGCAATCGTCACACACACGTCAGCCAATAAGAATTCTGCGGGGGAGGGTCATGGCAGAAGTGCATTGTGGGTCATGGAATGCTAACTGCTATATGCTAATGCCGTAGCTATTTAAAATGGATCATTTCATCGTTGGCGGTAACTTAAACTGTGAAAGGCTGAACAAAAATGGCACCGAAAAGGAAATCATGTACTGCAGATTACGAAATATCAAATAATATTATTTATCTCATTCGCGGAAGAGACGAAGAAAATGTCAGCAATCGTCACACACACGTCGACAAATACGAATTCTGCGGGGCAGGGTCATGGCAGAAGTGCATTGTGGGTCATTGAGTGCTAACTGCTATATGCTATATGCTACTGCCATAGCTATTAAAATGGATCATTTCAACGTCGGCGGTAACTTATAAAAACTGAGAAGGGCTGAACAAAAATTGGACCAAAAAGGAAATCATGTATTGCAGATTACAAGCTGAACGTAGTGAAATATGCAGCAGATAACGACAAGAATAAGCAACGCATACCTTTGGAGTTGGCAGAGTTGTTTAGAAGCGACATCGCGGAAGAAGATTTCATGGGATTTATCGATTAGGAGTGACAGATTGTTTGGTAAACATATAGTATGTTCTATATGTTATAGTTATTTGAATGACTCTTACCATAATATGTTACGTTAACATAGCAGGCACCTTCTCAGTTGGTTATTTACGTGTCATATAACGTACACTTATTCAGCCTGTTGTTCACTATTCTTTATTTATTTTAAATTGCTTTTCAAATGTCTATTTTTGGTGTTGGATTTTATCAAATAAATGCGACTTACTCTCCAGTGCGACGTATATATGTTTTTTTCCTTCTTTATTATGCATTTTCGGCCGGTGCGATTTATACTCCGGAGCGATATGTAATCCGAAAAATACGGTTCATTTCACTAGTCAATTTTAAAAGAGAATTAATAGTTTGTACAAGGGTCCCCTAAACCAGATATGGCCCGCCAGCGTCCACAATGTGGCCCGCTGTACGTCCCAAAATAGTAAATAATATAATAATAGTTTGTTTTCTTTAATCTTTTTTTTTTTTTAATCTGTCTTGTCCAGCTATTTAGGCTAATCATATCGATGTAGATGGAAATATTTGCTGTACAGACTTACTTTACAAAAGAGATGTGTGGGATACTTCTCTTGTTGCCTTATATGTATTTGACTTTATAAAATGTTTGGATATATTTAGTGTTGGTCGCAGCCGGACTGGAGCAGGTGGGAGATAGAAAGAAGAAAAAAAGAGGAAATAGGGCGAAACTGTGGGAGCAAGACAAGCAAAGTTTTGTTGAAAGAGGTAAATATAAATGCATGTTCGCATCCACTAACACAACAAATGCACACAACATAGAAAATGAGAGGTAAGATGCAAGTAAGTCAGTTTAATTTAAAAGTAATGAAAATACAGTAAGGTGTTAAAGAGCACAGTCGTAGTCTTTTTTTATGTAATTTTGTTCCACATGTTATATTGTTATGCATTGGAGGGAGGAGACAGTTCTTTCAAGAGGCAAATTAAAGCTCCTGAAGTTAATGAGTTTGACTTTGCATGTACAGTACATTAATTTCCTTCTACCTACTTGCTGTCATGTAGTATAAACCGTAAGAGAAATAAAAGTGGTCTGGATTTTTTTGTTTTGTTTTCGATTTTTGCATTGCCATTGTTGCCATGTAGTAAAACTGCAAGATTTAATTTCTTCGACTAACAATTTTCTTAGTCGAAATACCTCTTTTTACATTCTGCCCATTAAGGATTGATTGCCAAATTGACACCCTTTTTGATAAATGTTATGTCTGCATCAAGTAGTTTTCGCTGCATTTTTCATTGGGCATAATCAATAATCTTAATGTATTATATGTGCTAAAATGCACACATAGCCTGCATCAATTAATTGATTAGATAGATGAGAAAAAAAACTTTGGATTTAAATTCTGGTGCTTCGATTAATCGTTTGAGTAATCTATCAATCATTCGGTCTGGATTGATACATTTTTGATTAGTTACACTCAGTTACTAAAATTGACACTAGCAGAGGCTACTGGAGGAAAATGGCAAATAAAGACAATTCTACCGGTTAACAAAGAGGGTGCATAAAGCTCAGTTTGAAGGAATTTGGGCTTCAAAATCATCGATAAAGATGACGTTTTAAACACAGAAGTGCCACGCTGCTTTAAAACAGTGGTTCTCAACGTTTTTTCAGTGATGTACCCCCTGTGAACATTTTTTTTATTCAAGTACACCCTAATCAGAGCAAAGCATTTTTGGTTGAAAAAAAGAGATAAAGAAGTAAAATACAGCACTATGTCATCAGTGCAAAATATTGCTCATTTGTAGTGGTCTTTCTTGAACTATTTGAAAAAAAAAGATATAAAAATAACTAAAAATTTGTTGAAAAATAAACAAGTGATTAAATTATAAATAAAGATTTTTACTAGGGCTGGGCAACGATTAAAAATTTTAATCAAAGTTAATCGCACTATTTGTCCGATTAATCGCGATTAACTGCATTGTATATGCAAAGCCCAATAATGAATTCAAAAGTAGTGTGTAGTGCACCTTTATTGGACTATTCTCCCACATGAACAAAAGCGCCAAAACATTCGTTGTGCAAACACAATTTAAATCAGTCCTTGTTAAACAGTAGCAGTTAAATAGCATATTTTATGAAAATCAACTCAAAAAATGTAAATACAAACATTTAAGCTTATTGCCACTGCCAGGGTATTTAAGTTATCCTGTTTGTTATGGAAAATAAATATAATCTACATACAAATCTCTGAGCCACAATCATAACATCTGAACAGGCAATTTCTGAGGTAACAGCAGAAACATTTTTTTTTTATCAGGGATCTTATGTTTAAAAAACCTATATTATAGGTAGTGGGCTGTTTTAGGGAATTTTTGATCAAATTATCCGTAGTAGCAATATTAATAATGTCGTGTTTATTCTGTGTAGTGCACTTAAAATAATTATGACCATATCTAGGAATTGATATGATGGGAATTTTCCGATTGTTTGCTTGGTGCTTTGATAAACTGAACGCATATACATGGTACCATATTGTGATGTTATGAGCCAGGGGGAAAAAGAACTACCCTACCCAGCATGCAACAGGAGTGACGAGCATGCGCGGTAGCCCGGTACAGGTTGTGTCGCCATGACGGCATCTTGTATATTGTGATATGCACGCTCTGAAAGCAAACATTAAGAACTTAGCCAACACTCCTCGTCTGCATTATTCATAAATAGACAGACAACACATATACTCCGCTGCTTAACAGGCCGCTGGATGTAGCCACCAAAGTATTCCCATGCTAGCTAGCCGGTCTAGCAAGCACGCGTCATTCAGTCCAAAACGGCCCGATCTACCCACATTCAGAATTGTCTGGCGGTCGTAAGTGATCCCAGAGTGACCTAGCTGTAAGCCAGCCATGAAATTTGTAGAATTGTCCGGTATTTTTGTCAAATGTTTCATCTTACCAAGAGCCCCTCGAAGCCGAAGCTTATCCGGGCGACGCCATCTTGTTAAGAAAAGGCGTTAACAAAATAAAAGCATGTAAATAACATACGCAAATGTGCGATAAAATAATTGTCGGCGTTAATAGATTGATGAGTTAACTCGTAATTAACGCACTAATTTGCCCACCCCTAATTTTTACACATAGAAGTAATCATCAACTTAAAGTGCCCTCTTTGGGGATTGTAATAGAGATCCATCTGGATTCAAAACATTTCTTCACCAAAAAATTAATTTTTAACATCAATATTTATGGAACATGTCCACAAAAAATGTAGCTTTCAACACTGAATATTGCATTGTTGCATTTCTTTTCACAGTTTATGAACTTACATTCATATTTTGTTGAAGTATTATTCAATAAATATATTTATGAAGGATTTTTGAATTGTTGCTATTTTTAGAATATTTTTGAAAAATTTCACGTACCCCTTGGCATACCTTCAAGTACCCCCAGGGGTATGCGTACCCCCGTTTGAGAACCGCTGCTTTAAAACATGGCATGATTAAAGTATTAATACCTTTGTTTCAAACTTCCATCCATCCATTTTCTACCGCTTGTCCCTTTTGGGGTGGCGGGGGGGTCGCTGGAGCCTATCTCAGCTGCATTTGGGCGGAAGGCATAGTACACCCTGGACAAAACGCCACCTCATCACAGGGCCAATACAGATACACAGACAACATTCGCACACTAGGGCCAATTTAGTGTTGCCAATCAACTAACAATTAAATAACAAGCAGTCTGATGGACAGGTACAGTAATAAAGTTAGCCAGCTGCCCTGTTGTCCACATATATACTGATACGTAGACACACACGCAGCTGTTTGGCTTGATACCAAATATTAGAGGAGTCCAAATTGCCCATGCACGTAATGTAAAGTAATACATGTAAAAAAATGACAGAATTTTGTAACAAATTGCTGCAATTTGTGTTTTATCTTTAACAATTAACTGTGTTTCCATTGCAGTTTTATTTTTTTCAAAATGATCCCAAGTCATTTAAATACATTTGCGACTTGTAAGTGTTTAGCGTCATGCGCCGTAATTCTCATAAAATATCATCCCACAACTTTAAGGAGAATATTGCAATCCGCGCTGTTGCCGTGATGTCAATAGATGACAGAGGGGAAAAAGTTAAATATGGAAACACTTCTCGAGTGCGCAAAAATGTTTTAGCGACATTTTAGAGGTTTTTCGAAAAACGGGTGTTTCCATTACCAGTTTGTCACCAGGTTTTGGGGGTAATGCAAACACAACTAATGTGTGTTTTGCGTGCTACATATGTTATCTGTGTACTGGTTTTTAGTTTTTACTGATGATTTTATTTTTCCTAAAGCATAGACACAGTGCCTAGTGCATAGCATCCATCATGAAGCACAATGTAACTAAGGTTATCTATTATATTGTAACCTAATCATAAATTATGGCAGATTAAATGTAATATAGAAAAGTGTAAATTGTTCTTTGAGTGCAACAAAAAAAAACCAAGTACCGTATTTCCTTGAATTGCCGCCAGGGCGCTAATTAATTTAAAACCTCTTCTCACTCCTGCGCTTACCAAAGGCATGCGGTAAAAGTAAGCATGCGCAAATTATTTTAAAACCTCTTCTCACTCCGGCACTTACCAAAGGTATGCAGTAAAAATTTGAGTGTGATGTAAGCTTGGACCTTAAATCCCACTGAATAGCTCTTCATCTTCTTCCCTTTATGCGATTTCAAATTACCGGTATTGAAATCAGCCTCCTCCATTTTGAAAATGATTACAGGGGAAGTGTCACTCGTGACGTCACGAGTTTGACCAGGCGGTAATACTAAGCATGCGCTAATTATTTTGGGAAGCGAGTTTGACCCGGCAGTAATTCAAGGCAGGCGCATAATATATGCCTTGCGGCAATTCAAGGAAATGCGTTATGTTTTTGCCTTTAAATTGTTATTTTAATCTTCATCTCTGAGCGCAATTAGAACCATATATATTTAATATAATGTACGATTTTTTTGTTACTTTTTTATTTTGTGGTCCCCTTTATTTTGAAAAGTATCAAAATACATTTTGTTACCGTTGCCTCTACCAAAATATTTATATCTGGCCAACCCTACCACAGGACACCATGTGATTGAGCAAGTGACCTTCGGGGGTCATTTTTTTGTTGAGTTGAGAGAAAACCTGAGGCGAATTACCTTGTGAAACATTAGTCGCTGCAAAAATATTCCCACTGACCAAATTGACCACAGGGACAGAAAAATGCGGTCTCAGTGAGGATGTGAAACTCAATTATTCAACCTGGCAATGACCCTAACATTAAAAACACAAGACATTCATCTTTTTTCTTCATACTCTTTCTTTTTATGTTTTTCCAGATACAAAAGGTTAGTAAGAAGTGAGAGCTATTGTAGGTTTGACTTTATTTCTGTCTCCGCCATGGATTGTGTTATTGTTACTGTTGACCCACCTATTAAATTGGGAGTCCATTTATCACAATCAGCAGTTCCAGTTTTCCACCCAGTGCAAAGTGCATGAGACTTTGCCAGATTTGTTTTGCTGCGGTTGTGTTTTTGACTGGCAGCTATGTTGTTATCCCTTGTTCAGGCAAATATACAGTGCAGTACGTTTCAGATATTCTTCGGAATGCGTTAATTGTATGAAATTAGATATTTGAATGTATATTAAACATTTACCAAGTAGCAACTCAAAAATACTTTACTCTTCAAGTACCACCATCATGACAATCATTAATAAACAGTAGTGTACTAGGCCTAAGTATTCATTAAAAACATCCACCCATCCATCCATTTTCTACCGCTAGTCCCTTTTGGGGTCGCGGGGGGTTCTGGAGCCTATCTCAGCTGCATTCGGGCGGAAGGCGGGCTACACTCTGGACAAGTCACTACCTCACTGCAGGGCCAAGACAGATAGCCGGACAACATTCACACTCACATTCACACACTAGGGCCATTTTAGTGTTGCCAATCAACAAAGACATGGTGCATGTCTTTGGAGGTGTTAGGAAGCCGAGGTACCCACACGGTCACGGGGGAGAACAGGCAAACTCCACACGGAAAGATCCCAAGCTCGGGATTGAACTCAAGACAACTCAGGACCTTTGTATCGTGAGGCACATGTACTAACCCCTGTGCCACCAACACAAATGTTTTCTTTAACAAATATATATATTATTTTTGGTCTCGGTAACATTACGCAGACTTTGAACAGTAACACTATGATAACGGCTCGGGTCAGGAACAGCAGTTTGAATACTGTACTTGAGGGTTGTAACGGTACACAACAATTTCGGTTCGGTACGTACCTCGGTTTAGAGGTCACGGTTCGGTTCATTTTCGGTACAGAAAAATAATTGTTTTAGTTATTTATTTACCAAATATGAAAAATCTTCCACCAAAAATGTTTTTCTTAGTGGAATATTTGATGTGAAGTAATCGGAACCTTGCAATGGTCAATAATTCATAATAACTTTGATTTGGATTCAATATTATGTTTTGAGCAATAACAGTTTGAAAGAAAAAAAAAAACAGCTTTGTTTTATTGGTCAACATTGCAACTTTTTCTAAATTACATTTAACCTTCAAGCTTTTTTATTTCACTTTTGTTATGTTTTTGTTTATTTCAATAGTGTTTTTAGAATGGGCCGTGGGCCTTTAAAACATTAGCTGTGGAGCTGTGGGCCGCTAATGGCCTCCGTGGCACAATTTTGACACCCCTGATACAGATAATGAAAAAATAAATCTGCTAAATCAATGGATAAAAAGCAGAGCCTGGAGACGCATGCACGTTTATCATAACTCTCTCACTCTCTGCCTCTCCCTCACGAATGCTGCTGCTGCGCACACAATTTGTTTTGTTTAAAACCCCTTCTCAACCCTGAACGTACATCGTTAAAACGCGCAACCATAACTCAAAATGTCGGACATTTGAGGCATTTAAGAAACTCTGCTAGCAGCAATCGGGCTAGGATAGACTGACCATACCTCCTCTTTTCACCGGACATGTCTTCTTTTGCGGAGCTGTCAGGGCAGAGTTTCTTAAATGCCTCAAATGTCCGACATTTTGAGTATTGTGTACGCCAGTGGTTCTCAAATGGGGGTACGCGTACCCCTGGGGGTATTTGAAGGTATGTCAAGGGGTACGTGAGATTTTTTTAAAATATTCTAAAAATAGCAACAATTCAAAAATCCTTTATAAATATATTTATTCAATAATAATTCAACAAAATATGAATGTAAGTTCATAAACTGTGAAAAACAAATGCAACAATGCAATATTCAGTGTTGACAGCTAGATTTTTTGTGGTCATGTTCTATAAAAATTGATGTTAAATAATTATTTTTTTGTGAAGAAATGTTTAGAATTAAGTTCATGAATCCAGATGGATCTCTATTACAATCCCAAAAGAGGGCACTTTAAGTTGATGATTACGTCTATGTGTAGATATCTTTATTTATAATTGAATCACTTGTTTATTTTTCAACAAGTTTTTAGTTATTTTTATATATCTTTTTTTACAAATAGTTCAAAAAAGACCACTACAAATGAGCAATATTTTGCAGTGTTATACAATTTAATAAATCAGAAACTGATGACATAGTGCTGTATTTTACTTCTTTATCTCTTTTTTCAACCAAAAATCCTGTGCTCTGATTAGGGGGTACTTGAATTAAAAAATGTTCACAGGGGGTACATCACTGAAAAAAGGTTGAGAACCACTGGTCTACGCTACCTAATATGTCCGTGTGGAAACTCGTTCGGTACACCTCCGCACCGAACCGAAACCCTCGTACCGAAACGGTTCAATACAAATACACGTACCGTTACACCCCAACTGTACTTTAATCAAGTGATTCTTTGGTGTGCCACTACGTGGATCATTCTTACCACCAGTGGCTTCACGAACCACAGTTTGAGAGTCACTGATCTAACCCTTACAATGTATAACATCCACCAGGGTGTTATAACGTGGGTGTAATCTGCCAGAGTGAACCCTTTGTATCGAACATGCGGCAGTCTTAACGCTTAGGAATAAACCCTGATGCAGATACCATTCAATCAAAACATATAGGCAACAACTGGAATGAAGAGGAGACTGTTTATTTGCTTCACTAATTAAAAGAACAGAAGATTTTAAAGTGCATCAATTGTAGAAGAAAAGAAACACCGATTTTTTTTTTTAAGAAGTTAGCTAAGGAAATGTCAGTGCCGGCCTCATTCGGATTCCCAAACAAAATACGAATGAGATGGAAGATAATGAAACAGGCACTGTATATTGCAAGGCAAAGAAAAAGCGTATGCAAACCTCTTCACGCTGCATTTGTGCACTCCAAACTGATTAGCATTAACTCTGTATTCCGCACAAAAGGCAAAATAGCCCAGGACAATAGCAACCTTCTTCTGGAACAATATCGGCCGGGGATCGAACAGTCTTTTCTTTCGAATTTTAAAACTCCTTCCAACAATCCACAGAGCATTTTGAAAGAACTCTGAGACATTCTAAAGTTTTCTTTGTCCAAAAATTCCTTCAAAACAACTCCCTCCCGCCAGGTTTTCTTTGCTTAGGACCTGCATTCGCGCTGGGACATTCTTGGTACTTGTGTAATGTTCGTGGTGCATTCTAAGATCATTGTTTGATGCTGTCTGCTATTTAACATCAGCATGGCCATTAGAGACGTACTATTTGTAATATCTGCCAATATTACAGCGGACTTCAGGTACATCAAGAGCTGCACTGTTGACTTGTGAGGAGCCGCAGATACCTTGTTTCTTTGTGATGTCATATGTCAGTGGTTCTCAAATGGGGGTACTTGAAGGTATGTCAAGGGGTACGTGAGATTTTTTTTTTAAATATTCTAAAAATAGTAAAAATTCAAAAATCCTTTATAAATGTATTTATTGAATAACACTTCAACAAAATATGAATCTTAAACTGTGAAAAGAAATGCAACAATGCAATATTTAGTGTTGACAGCTAAATTTTTTGTAGACATGTTCCATAAGTATTGATGTTAAAGATTTATTTTTTTGTGAAGAAATGTTTAGAATTAAATTCATTAAATCCAGGTGGATCTCTATTACAATCCCCAAAGAGGGCACTTTAAGTTGATGATTACTTCTATGTGTAGAAATCCTTATTTATAATTGAATCACTTGTTTATTTTTCAACAAGTTTTTAGTTATTTGCATTTTTTTTTTCCATATAGTCAAGAAAGACCACTACAAATGAGCAACATTTTGCACTGATATACAATTTAATAAATCAGAAACTGATGACGGTGCTGTATTTTACTTCTTTATCTCTTTTTTTCCCAACCAAAAATGCTTTGCTCTGATTAGGGGGTACTTGAATTAAAAAAATGTTCACAGGGGGGACATCACTGAAAAAAGGTTGAGAACCACTTTCATATGTCAACCGGAAAAAATGTAATTGTATAACAGTGCAACATATTGCTCATTTGTAGTAGTCTGTCTTGAACTATTTGGAAAAAAGATATAACAATAACTAAAAACTTGTTGAAACATAAACAAGTGATTCTATTATAAATAAATACTTTTACACATAGAAGTAATCATCAACTTAAAGTGCCCTCTTTGGGGATTGTAATAGAGATCCATCTGGATTCATGAACTTAATTCTAAACATTTCTTCACCAAAAAAAAAAAATCTTTTACATCATTATTTATGCAACATGTCTGCAAAAAATTTAGCTGTCAACACTGACTATTGCATTGTTGCATTTCTTTTTACAGTTTATGAATTTACATTCATATTTTGTTGAAGTATCATTCAATAAATATTTTTATAAAGGATTTTTGAATTGTTATTTTTAGAATATTTTTTAAAAATCTCACGTACCCCTTGGCATACCTTCAAGTACCCCCAGGGGTACGCGTACCCCCATTTGAAAACCACTGGTCTATGGCAGTGGTTCTCAAATGGGGATACGCGTACCCCTGGGGGTACTTGAAGGTATGCCAAGGAGTACGTGAGATTTTTAAAAAATATTCTTAAAATAGCAACAATTCAAAAATCCTTTATAAATATATTTATTGAATAATACCTCAACAAAATATGAATGCAATGTGAAAAGAAATACAACAATGCAATATTCAGTGTTGACAGCTAGATTTTTTGTGGACATGTTCCATGAATATTGATGTTAAAGATTTATTTTTTTGTGAAGAAATGTTTAGAATTAAGTTGATGAATCCAGATGGATCTCTATTACAATCCCCAAAGAGGACACTTTGCACTGTTATACAATTTATTAAATCAGAAACTGATGACATAGTGCTGTATTTTACTTCTTTATCTCTATTTTTCAACCAAAAATGCTTTGCTCTAATTAGGGGGTACTTGAATTAAAAAAATGTTCACAGGGGGTACATCACTGAAAAAAGGTTGAGAACCACTGGTCTATAGGAGGTCTAAGAAAAAAACAAATCTGAATCTGAAAAATAAAAAGTTGATGTGTGTAGCACTTAAACAAACCAGCAACTGCAAAAAATATTGAAGTTTGACAATTAATAACCCATCCATCCATCCATTTACTACCGCTTATTCCCTTTTTGTGGTTGCGGGGGGCGCTGGCGCCTATCCCAGCTTCAATCGGGCGGAAGGTGGGGTACACCCTGGACAAGTCGCAACCTCATCGCAGGGCCAACACAGATAGACAGACAACATTCACACTCTCATTCACACACTAGGGACCATTTAGTGTTGACACAAAACATTTTGTTTTATTTTTCACTTCATAATTGTAAAATACCAATACTTTTTTCAGCGTGAATATAATGTTTTTCTACGATTCTAAGTTTTCTTTTCATACCAAAACTTACTGGCAGTAAGTCCTTAGGGAAGCAGCCCTAGCCTGCGCTGGTGCAGAAAGGAAGAGCTGAGTGAAGCGTTGGCTCAAGTAGAAGAGCTCGCGAATACTGGATCTCTTTCAGAAGCAGGCACAGAATAGATTGCAATGTTAACAGAGGGACGGGAGTCAACAATGCTGGCACTTTCATTGGACTGTCGCAGTGCAAGGAGAGATGCGGCAAAAAGACAAAGTCCTGCAGTTTACCAGTTGAGTAATGTTCCCGCTCTCACCTATTGTCACGCATTCTGGGACGCCACTAAGTCACTCATACAACCCTAATTAATTGTCTGGCCTCATCCTTAAGCATCGTGTGAAGAGCTCAGTCATGTGAGAGGAAAAATGATGTTCCTGCACGTCGTTAAGATGCTGGTTCTGGTTGCTTTGCCTCCTGCGTGCTTCCCTTATTAATGTGTTGCAGTCATGGCCGAACAGAACGAGGGCTTGGGACACTCCAGTTTCCATTCCACTGCATTTTTCGCAATACTGCGACAAGTATGACGGTTAAGACAGATGAATGGACTTTTACCCTGTTAGCTTGTGCACACAACAGACTAAACTAAGAATGCCAAAAGAGGTACATTAATCAAATAATGAATTAGGTCATTGATCAGGTTATTTTTTTTATATCATTAAATATATCGGTAACACTTTAGAACAGGGGTGTCAAACTCAAATACAGAGTGGGCCAAAATTTAAAACTGAACAAAGCCGCGGGCCAAGGTTAACAAATTAACCTTTTAATAGGGACCCAAACAAGTTTTGCATTGAACATTGAACAAGGAAGGCTTATATACAGTAACTTTATAGTGACATGCAAAATCGAGTTTCAAATAATAATAATAATAATTAAAAAATATCAATGTCATATCAAATAAAATGTAAATACAAATGTAATGCCTCTTCTATTTGGAGCCTTCTGAGGTAAATATCAAAATATATTGTAGCGTCCCGAAAGAGTTAGTGCCGCAAGGGGTTCTGGGTATTTGTTCTGTTGTGTTTATGTTACAGTGCAGATGTTCTCCCGAAATGTGTTTGTCATTCTTGTTTGGTGTGAGTTCACACTGCGGCGCGTATTTGTAACAGTGTTAAAGTTGTTTATACGGCCACCCTCAGTGTGACCTGTATGGCTGTTGACCAAGTATGGCTTGCATTCACGTGTAATAGCCGCATATATTATGCGAGTGGGCCTGCACGCTGTTTGTATGGAGGAAATGCGGACGTGACCACAGGTTGTAGAGAATGCTAAAGGCAGTGCCTTTAAGGCATGCCCTCAATATGGTTGTCCGCGTGAAAATTGGGAGAATGCTTGCTTTCCCCGGGAGATTTTCGGGAGGGGCACTGAATTTCGGGAGGATTGGCAAGTGTGAGAAATTGTGGTGTTACAGCCAGGGGCGCCGAAAAGGGGGGGTAAAGGAGACGGATTCTAGGGGCCCATGATGGAGGGGGGCCCAGAGAGGCCCCTAATGATAATGAAATTATATAAAATTATGTGTTGGGGGCCCTGTAAAGATTCTTTTCATGGGACCCAAAATCTCTAGCGGCACCGCTGCTGTGTATTAACAGCGGGCCAGCTGTAATGTTGATTAGATATTGCCTCAAGGGCCAAATTAAATTACACTGCGGGCCAAATTTGGCCCACGGGCCAGAGTTTGACACCCATGCTTTAGAATGTCGAACACATATTCACCCTTAATTAGTTGCTTATTAACATGCAAATTAGTAACATATTGGCTGTTAATTAGTCAGCCAGTAACTAAGAGTCTTCCCTCAACAACCTAAGAATTACTGCTTATTAGTAACTTTAACCCTAACCCTTATATTGTACCAACCAGCATAGCTCGGTTGGTAGAGTGGCCGTACCAGCAACTCGAGGGTTCCAGGTTAGATTCCCGCTTTCGCCATCCTACTCACTGCCGATGTGTCCTTGGGCAAGACACTTTAACCACCTGCTCCCAGTGCCACCCACACTAGTTTAAATGTAACTTAGATATTGGGTTTCACTATGTAAAGCGCTTTGAGTCACTCCATAAATATAATTCACTTCACATATGTTCCCCTCGTGTCCAAATAACTCTAAATTAAGTCTTTGTTACTTTGATAAGCAACTAATTAACGGTGAATATGTTCCCCATACTAAAGTGTTAACAAAATATCAATTTAAAGAGGTCTCATTTAGACAAGGCTGCAAATCAAAGCAGAAAATCCACTTATTTCTAAGGACACGACACAGACAGTAAGAAGAGGTCAAAGGTCAGCTGGTTTTCCCTCCCAGCGCTTTCTCAACCGATTTTTCACACTGCTGCTACTTAGTGATCATTCTCTGAGGACTACACACTGTCACTTGAGACACTTTTACTGCAGCAGATATGACAAGCCCGCTCCCCACCGTTCGCTGACATGTGCGAGCTCATTTGCGCGCCAGGCACATAAGAATAGAATTAACTGGCTGTTTAAAATCTGACACACAGCATGGATCATTTGAGAAATGTATTTGCTTGTTCTTTTAAATAGCTAAGAGGTGACACACACACACACACACACGCACACACACACACACACACACACACACACACACACACACACACACGTCTTCTGAAGCCTTATTTACAGACATAAAAACATGTTATTCTCTTTGCCAATGACTTAATTTGTTTTCGAAATGCCCATTTTATTATGTCTATTTCATTATTTGAATTTTAGATGTCAAAAACAAATTCTTAGGAATGTTGTGAATAACTGTAAAAATCATAAATGTAGAACAAGCCAGACACGCCTAGGGATGGGTACCTTTCACATTTGAACCGGTAAGGTACCAATTCCCGGTACTTTTGTGCATGTTCATGTGCTAATAAATGTTAGTATGTGGAATAATCCATCCATCCATCTTCTTCCGCTTATCTGAAGTCGGGTCGCGGGGGCAGTAGCCTAAGCAGATAAACCCAGACTTCCCTCTCCCCAGCTACTTCATCCAGCTCTCAATATTAGAGACGGGCGGCCACTTAAATAATGTCTCCAATCTTTAGATACACTATATTGCCAAAAGTATTTAGCCACCCATCCAAATGATCAGAATCAGATGTCCTAATCACTTGGCCTGGCCACAGGTGTATAAAATCAAGCACCTAGGCATGGAGACTGTTTCTACAACATTTGTGAAAGAATGGGCCTCTCTCCGGAACTCAGTGATTTCCAGTGTGGAACTTTAATAGGATGCTGCCTGTGCAACAAATCCAGTCATGAAATGTATCGCTCCTGAATATTCCGAAATCAACTGTCAGCTTTATTATAAGAAAATGGAAGAGTTTGGAAAAACAGCAAGTCAGCCACCAAGTGGTAGGCCACGTAAACCGACAGAGAGGGGTCAGCGGCTCTGAAGCGCATCGTGGAAAGAGGTCGCCAACTTTCTGCACAGTCAGTTGCTACAGGGCTACAAACTTAATGTGAACTTCCAATTAGCCCACGCACAGTACACAGAGAGCTTCATGGAATGGGTTTCCATGGCCGAGCAGCTGCATCTAAGCCATACATCACCAAGTCCAATGCAAAGCGTCGGATGCAGTGGTATAAAGCACGTCGCCACTGGACTCTAGACCAGTGGAGACACGTTCTCTGGACTGATTACTCGCTTTTCCACCTGGCGATCAGATGGATGTGTCTGGATTTGGAGGTTGCCAGGAGAACTGTACATTAAATAAATAAATAAATGGGTTGTACTTGTATAGCGCTTTTCTACCTTCAAAGTACTCAAAGCGCTTTGACACTACTTCCATATTTACCCATTCACACACACATTCACACACTGATGGAGGGAGCTGCCATGCAAGGTGCCAACCAGCAACCATCAGGAGCAAGGGTGAAGTGTCTTGCTCAGGACACAACGGACGTGACGAGGTTGGTTCTAGGTGGGATTTGAACCAGTGACCCTCGGGTTGCGCACGGCCACTCTCCCACATTAGGGACTGCATTCAGTGTAAAATTTGGTGGAGGAGGAATTAATGTGTGGGGTTGTTTTTCAGGAGTTGGGCTTGGCCCCTTAGTTCCAATGAAAGATAACTTTGAATTTTCCAGGATACCAAAACAATTCCATGCTCCCAACTTGTGAGAACAGTTTGGAGCAGGCTCCTTCCTCTTCCAACATGACTGTGACAACAGTGCACAAAGCAAGGTCCATAAAGGCATGGATGACAGAGTCTGGTGTGGATGAACTTGACTGGCCTGCACAGAGTCCTGACCTGAACCCGATATAACACCTTTGGGATGAATTACAACGGGGACTGAGAGCCAGGCCTTCTGGACCAACAACAGTGTGACCTCACCAATGCACGTTTGGGAAAATGGTCCGAAATTCCTATAAACACACTCCGCAACCTTGTGGACAGCCTTCCCAGAGGAGTTGAAGCTGTAATAGCTGCAAAAGGTGGGCTGACATCATATTGAACTCTACGGGTTAGGAATGGGCTGACACTTCAAGTTCATATGTGAGTCAAGGCAGGTGGCCAAATACTTTTGTCAATATAGTGTAGCTCGGTTCCCTCTCTTAGCACTGGTATTACTATTGTTTGTATTTAGTCTTTTGTACAGAATAAATGGTTAAATTTCAATTCTAGTTACCTCACATTATTTTAGACAGCCTTAGAATTAAAGAATCTGGGTGGACTCTTCCCTCCTATAGGGAGGGTTTTTTAAAGATAGTTTTCATAACCCAATTTGGAGGCGTTGAAATAGCAAATGTAAATCGCTAATGCTAATCAGTCGCAGGTGTTTGAGAAATGTAAATTAGCATCGAGCTGGCATATAATGAAAAGTAAACCCTTTTTGTACGTCAGATATGGGAAATTCCAGCATTGCCTGGAGACAATCTTGAGCTGCTTGAGGGTTTGTTTCCCAGCAAAGTGTTTTAACGGGACGAAGAAATGCATAAAAAAAAAGGCACCGTTTTATTTTCCGTAAAAATCATACCCCGGAGTAACCACGGAATTTGGTCTGTGCCTATAAAAGTCTCTCGACACGGCAGATATTTTAATGTACAATGCGCTAAAATAGAGGCCTGTGCATGCATTTCTCTTGATAGACACACATGCAGTATTTTACACTAGGCAAAAATAACCTGTGTGAGTTACAACCAAGTACTTTACTACGATTGTATCTCACTGACAGTGCATGGCCTGTCTCCTCAAATCATACCCCCGAGTTGGCTGTGACCAAACTTCTCTGGTGATGTACTTGCTGCAGAGAAGTTGGATCGCTGCCTGTGAGAGAAGAACAGGGGACTTCTAGATATTTACAACAGTGAGCAGCTCTAAAGTGCCTCACGATAGATTTATAAAAAAACACTTCATGGAAAAAGGGTGCCGTGCCAGCTCCGGGTTGGTGAGGACATCTTTCCCCCGGTGGAGGAGTTGAAGTACCTCAGAGTCTTGTTCACGAGTGAGGGAAGAGTGGATCGTGAGATCGACAGGCGGATCGGTGCGGCGTCTGCAGTGATGCGGACCCTGTGTCGATCCGTTGTGGTGAAAAAGGAGCTGAGCCGTAAGGCAAAACTCTCAATTTACCGGTCGATCCACGTTCCCATTCCCACCTATGGTCATATAAGCTTTGGGTTATGACCGAAAGGACGAGATCACGGGTACAAGCGGCCAAAATGAGTTTCCTCCGTCGGGTGGCAGGGCTCTCTGTTAGAGATAGGGTGAAAAGCTCTGTCATTCAGAAGGAGTTCGGACTAAAACCGCTGCTCCTCCACATCGAGAGGAGCCCTCCAGCTGAGGTGATCCGGGCATCTGGTCAGAATGCCCCCCGAATGCCTACCAGGGGAGGTTTGTAGGGCACGTCCGACCGGTGGGAGGCCCCGGGGAACATCTAGGACAGGTTGGCGGGACTATGTCTGAAGGAGCTGGATGAAATGGCCGGGAAGAGGGAAGTCTGGGCTTCTCTCCTTAAGCTGCTGACCCCGTGACCCGACCTCGGATAAGTGGGAGAAGACGGATTAGTGGATGGATGGACATCGTGGTTTTCTTGAAAATGGCCTTCCTCTTGTTTTTGACGCATTGTGACACAATGATGGGTAAAATATCAGTACAAAAATAAAAACATAATCTTGACTGCATAATGGAGAAATAGTTCAAGTCTATCGACCGTATGGAACTCAGAGATCAGTGAGTTTTAAGAGCAACATTTTGGACTGATTAGTTTTGGCAGAACAGTGGGATAGGGGTTAGTGCGTGTGCCTTACAATAGGAAACTCCTGGTATCAGGTTCAAACACTGATGACATCTAATAATCAGACAAGAAGCAAAGAATCATGCAGAGGCAGAGTTATATATAGCTCATGAGGAGACACGTGTTTTGGGCTGTTTTCTAGTTACAGATCCAAACTACGCTCTAAAAATCAATCCCGCCCGCCGCCTCTATTTATTAGGAACATACCTATTACATCACTGAAGCTGTCGCTGAGGCAAGGGGGTAATCTCGACAACTCCAGTTAGAGACAATATATGATTATAGAATAAATGATAATTAGTTGACGCAGGCCATATCGCCTTGTCTCTGCTCTGTCTGCGTCACGGCGGTGTTCAGCCTTGGCCGTCAGCAGGCCGAGTCTAGACACAACACTGATAAAAACAACTGGCAATCTTTTGGATCGCCAGCTTGCATAGATACAAAAAATAACACTTCAGCACAATTGACAATAATTTATATCAATTGCCCTTAAGCATAAAGTTATGATGATAATATATACAGAATCATTCTAACACTTGGGTTCGATCCTGGGCTCGGGATCTTTCTGTGTGGAGTTTGCATGTTCTCCCCGTGATTGCGTGGGTTCTCTCTTGGGTACTCCAACTTCCTCCCACCTCCAAACACATGAACCTGGGGATAGGTTGTTTGACAACACTACATTGGCCCTAGTGTGTAAATGCGGTCCATCTGTGTTGGTCCTGTGATGAGGTGGTGACTTATCCAGGGTGTACACCGCCTTCTGCCCGATGCAGCTGAGATAGGCTCCAGCACCCCCCGTGGCCCCAAAGGGAGTAAGCGGCAGAAAATGGATGGATAGATGGATATTTTTTCTCTCCTTTGTTTCCAATTGAGGACTTTTATATTGATATTGCCACTTCCTGCAAGAATTTAGCATTGGTGGGGCATATTAGTTTTATGCACTGGCTTAGTTGGAGTGGGCATCTCTGCTAGTCGTCATTGTTTGCAGTCATGTTTACTAGGAGGTATATGTAATTGCATGCATTTGTATGTTATAGTCTGTTTTTGATTGATTGATTAAAACTTTTATTAGTAGATTGCTCAGTACAGTACTGTACAGTACATATTCCGTACAACTGACCACTAAATGGTAACACCCGAACAAGTTTTTCAACTTGTTTGAATCGGGGTCCACGTAAATCAATTCTTGGTCATCCGTAATTATTTAGTAAGCAACATAGCTAAACAATGTATGGGAGGATTTTTATGTATCTCTCAGGTAATGTCAGAAATGGAATATGGAACAAGTTGTCAGATTTTGGGAGTGATCTTGTTACCTTACTTTAAACTCTGTGTTTGCCTGTTACTATAGCGGCCCCACCTCCACCCATAGACACAAAGAGGGTTCATATTGTTTATTTCAATCTGCAAAGAGTGAACAATCTCAGAGTCTGTTTGAAAGGGACAGACGGTAAAAACAAACATGCACGGATGTGGCAATTTTATTCATCCTTTGATTAATTTCCTGTTTTTGCTGGGTTTTGTTTGTCCATCAGTTAGTCGCCTAGGGGTCAGATTCTGTTTGAACTTTCCGCTCTCCAAGTTTCTTTCTTGTTGGCAATGCTTTGCCTTCTTTAGTCTGCCTTTACACTGTGGACTTTAAACTATTCCCTCCCTTGTGCATGTATTTGTTGCAGCTTCCAATATTGAACTACACTGTGTCATACAGGTCAACAGTTTTTCTGACATTATCCGAAAAAGCTGGATGCAGTGCAGTTTCAATCCGCTGCAACCTCAATGACACACTCTGAACTCGTGCATTAATTGTGTGACAGTGACAATCAGAACTGAACAGCAATATTTTAGTCGAGGCAGAATTTGATTAGTCTCGGAGCTTAATGGATTAAACCTAATGTTGTGGCTAGTAAGCTCGATTTATTTGTACGTATTCAGCACCTAGGATGGTTTTCATTAGTCTGAGGCTCACGCTCTTTCTTGTTTTGATGACTGTTTTCACACCTTTCTATGGTATTGTAATTAGAGCACATTAAGACACATAAAGGTTTTGGTAACTGTTTCAATGAGGTTAAAGAGAGGCCTGGGTTTTATGGCTGTTTGTTAATGTCACAACAAATACTCGCTGTAGATTTTTGCTGTTATTTTATTATATTTCTGGCTGTATGATTGCATGCTGTGATTAAATTGATCAATTTGATTGGAACAAGCTTCCATTTCTATTCTGTTGCTTCGATTAATTGTTTGAGTGGAACTAATTAACATGTATAAAATACGGACCACATGGAGAGCCTGATACTTCAAATGTGCAGACATAGTGTCTGCAATAGAGCAGTTGTTCTCAAATTTTTTTCACCAAATACTACCTCAGGAAACACTCTCCAAGTGCCACCATAATGACCAGCTTTAAAATACAGTAGCGTAGTAAGCCCAAGTATTTAATAAAAACAATGCAGAGGTTTTATTTTACAAATGTATTCAGTATTTGTGGACACTGTAAAATTACACACACTTTGTTTGAATATTGGAAAATAAAATGCTAATAATAAGGAACTAAACATTTGGCATACCACTAGATAAAAGCCGTGTACCCCTAGTGGTACATGTACAACCGTTTGAAAAAAAGTAGAAACATTGTTTGTGTCAACCATTTTCCAAGTAGACAGCCAGAGTAGAACATCACGCTATTGCGAGAATTCCCACAGAAATGATGTATGCATTTTTCACTCTGCAAAAAGACCTGACAATTAAAAGACATGATTTTAAGAAAAACATTGATTGATTGATGGATTGATTGATTGAAACTTGTATTTATAGATTGCACAGTACAGTACATATTCCGTACAATTGACCACTAAATGGTAACACCCGAATAAGTTTTTCAACTTGTTTGAGTCGGGGTCCATGTTAATCAATACATGGTACATACTAAAAGCTAGTGAAGTTATCTGTCCATGCATAGGATTCGTAGATCTAGTAATGAGCAGGACTTTGCGGAAACAAGCATTGTTAAGTATCCTCGGGATATTGCAGAATCCCAGACTTTTCTATGTGGAGAAATCCAAAATATCTTACTTCAATAGATTTTTTCTCAATTTAACACCTTTGTACTAGAATAAGTATAATTATTTGTGCTAAAATTAAAATAATGATAAGTTAATGACTACAAATAAGTAAATGGCTCTCTAAAATCTTGGCAAGTGGCAAATAATTTGCACGGTAGGCTCTCAGTGTATTTTGTTATTTTCCATTTATGAATAATGAAAGGAATTCACAACCGCATTTAGCCCACTTACATCAGTGAAAACACACATGCACGCACGCACGCACACACACACACACACACACACACACACACACACACACACACACACACACACACACACACACACACACACACACACGCACACACACACACACACACCAGCAGTGGTTCAGTTAGGCTTGCATCTTTTACTTGCTGGTGAGCAGCGGGGCCCCAAGGTTGGGAACAAAAATGCTTTCGCTCCAGAGATCTAAAATGAAGAGCTCGTCATGCCACTGTAGAGTGATAAGATTCAGGCTCTGCTGGGGATGTCACGGCTCTGAAGACGCTGTAATTTATAGAGGATTTGAAAAGCTTATCTTCCCGGGCCTATGAGTAAAATAAAGAAATATCGGTCAAAAACTGTGCTGTATGTCTTCGGTGATGTGCAGTGTAAACATTGTACGGGTGACGGCTGTGTTGCTTAATATTTTGCGTTTAAAACTTTTATAGACAGGCACTGTGCGGAAGAAGGTTTGTGCGGAGGTTTCCCATATTCCCATTAAATCAAATTAATTAGAATTGATGCTGCAAACTGCAATTCAAATTTGAAATGATCAAAGTTGAATTGAAATTCCATAAAAAAAAAAAAAAAAATTCAAGTTGATACTTTAGGGAGTTTTCCAGATTTTTCTAATCAAACTGCACAGCCATTTTTTATCATTATCGCTCATTATTGGTGAGCATTTTTACATTTTATAATTTCAAATGTGCTTAATAATTGTGTGAGGAATATATTAGGTCTTAAATTTGGATTGTGCTTCTGTGCATTAAGTTGATTGGCTTTCTTTGACACAAGTGAACAATGGCAATTGCAGAGATAAGGAGGGTAATTGGAGCTGAATTTAATCTATACTTCAGTCCCTCCAGGAATTTGTGTTGCTGCAATTGCACCAATTTAAGCTAAATCAAGCAATTATTGCAACTTTGTCTAAGGCCTGCAACTTTCCCACACGTTTTTGCCGATCAGCGTCATTTTCGCATGTCTAGTCAAAACCAATGTTGTTTCCTTGTGTAGAAGAAACAGGCACAGCAATGTGTACCAATATATTAACTTTTTTTCGCTGAAACGGCGCATTTGCGTTTTTTTACGCATACCGTATTTTCCGGCCCATAGGGCCCACTGCCGATGAGCAGGTCTATTTTCATACAAAAGGCGCACTGGACAATAGCGTATTAAAGGGGTCATACAAACCCCGTTTCCATATGAGTTTTGAAATAGTTTTAGATGTAAATATAAATGGAATACAAGGATTTGCAAATCCTTTTCAACCCATATTCAGTTGAATATGCTACAAAAACAACATATTTGATGTTCAAACTGATAATCTTTTTTTTGGGGGGGGAAAATAATCATTAACTTTAGAATTTGATGCCAGCAACACGTGAGAAAGAAGTTAGGAAAGGTAGCAATAAATACTGATAAAGTTGAGGAATGCTCATAAAACACTTATTTGGAACATCCCACTGGTGTGCAGGCTAATTGGGAACAGGGGGGTGCCATGACTGGGTATAAAACAGCTTCCCAAAAAATATGCAGTCTTTCACCAGAAAGGATGGGGCGAGGTACACCCCTTTGTCCACAACTGCGTGAGAAAATAGTCAAAGTTTAAGAACATAGTTCCTCAAGGTGCAATTGCAAGAAATTTAGGGATTTCAACATCCACAGTCCATACTATCATCAAAAGGTTCAGAGAATCTGGAGAAATCACTCCACGTAAGCGGCATGGCTGGAAACCAACATTGAATGATTGTGACCTTCGATGCCTCAGACGCCACTGTATCAAAAACCGACATCAATCTCTAAAGTATATAACCACACGAGCCCAGGAACACTTCAGAAAACCACTGTCACTAAATACAGTTCGTCGCTACATCTGTAAGTGCAAGTTAAACCTCTACAATGCAAAGCGAAAGCCATTTATCACCAACCAGAGGTGGGTAGAGTAGCCAGAAATTGTACTCAAGTAAGAGTACTGTTACTTTAGAGATTTATTACTCAAGTAAAAGTAAGGAGTAGTCACCCAAATATTTACTTGAGTAAAAGTAAAAAGTATGTTGTGAAAAAACTACTCAAGTACTGAGTAACTGATGAGTAACCTGTTTGTTTAATGATTACGGCAACAAATAATGCACAAAAAACATTAAAAATAGCAACAAGCAAATTCAGAGCCAGGAATATCTCTTAAGCAACTAAAACAATAATATATATCAAATAATACTACATTAAAATATAAAAAATGAAGGCACAATAACTTAACAGCATCATAGGCTCAGTAGGCATTGATTGATTGATTGATTGATTGATTGATTGATTGATTGATTGAAACTTGTATTAGTAGATTGCACAGTTCAGTACATGTTCTGTACAATTGACCGCTAAATGGTAACACCCCAAAAAGATTTTTTAAGTTAATCAATTACTTAATAAATGACCAAGTCGAGGTGATCTACCTCATATATACATATACATACACACACATATCATATACATACACACACATATCATATATATATATATATATATATATATATATATATATATATATATATACATACATACATAAATGTATATATACAGTATATAATTTGTATTATTTTGCCGTTTTTGTTCACATGTTAAAGGTGTTTTAATGAATATACATGCATGTTTAACATATAGATTCCTATCTTTCATGAAGACAAGAATATAAGTTGGTGTATTACCTGATTTTGATGACTTGCATTGATTGGAATCAGACAGTAGTGCTCATAACGTCCGCATTTTCAAATGGAGGAGAAAAAAAAGTTCCTCTTTTCTGTCTAATACCACATGAAACTCGTTGGTTTTTGGCATCTTGTTTGTCCAGCTTCCATATTCGTTTGTATACACTTTAGAAGAAATACATTCGTGGCAAACTCCGTAGCTTGCTCGCTTGTATGCTCTGGCTTTCAGAGACTCTTATTTTGTTAGCGCAGGCGCGATGGAGCGGCACTTTTATTGTGAAGACAGGAACTGTGCGATCAGTCTTTGGGCTTTTGACGGGAAGCACGGTTGAAATAAAAAGTGTCTTTTTTCCTTCACACTTCTGATTGATTGATTGAAACTTTTATTAGTAGATTGCACGGTACAGTACATATTCTGTACAATTGACCACTAAATGGTAACACCCCAATACGTTTTTCAACTTGTTTAAGTCGGGTCATGTGACCGCCTGGCTCTGTTTGATTGGTCCAACGTCACCAGTGACTGCATGGGATTGGAGAAATGCAGGCATGCATAGATCCTACTTTGAAAAACCAAAACAAACATTAATAGATCGCTAAAAAAAAGTAGCGAGCTGAATGTAGATAAATGGAACGGAGTAAAAGTAGCGTTTCTTCTCTATAAATATACTCAAGTAAAAGTAAAAGTAAATGTTGCATAAAAACTACTCTTAGAAGTACAATTTATCCCAAAAGTTACTCAAGTATATGTAACGGAGTAAATGTAGCGCGTTACTACCCACTTCTGTCAACAACATCCAGAAACGCCTCCGGCTTCTCTGGGCCCAAGATCATCTAGGATGGACTGATGCAAAGTGGAAAAGTGTTCTGTGGTCTGACGTGTCCACTTTTCAAATTGTTATTGGAAATATTTGAAATCTTGTCATCCAGACCAAAGAGGAAGCGAACCATCCGTACTGTTATCGACGCACAGTTCAAAAGCCAGCATCTGTGATGGTATGGGGGTGTATTAGTGCCCAAGGCATGGGTAACTTACACATCTGTGAAGGCACCATTAATGTTGAAATGTACATACAGGTGTTTGGAACAACATATGCTGCCATCTAAGCGCCGTCTTTTTCATGGACGCCACTGCTTATTTCAGCAAAACAATGCCAAGCCATGTGTTACAACAGCGTGGCTTCTTAGTAAAAGAGCGCGGGTACTTTCCTGGCCCGCCTGCAGTCCAGACCTGTCTCCCATCGAAAATGTGTGGCGCATTATGAAGCGTAAAATACGACAACCGAGACCCTGGACTGTTGAATGACTGAAGCTCTACATAAAACAAGAATGGGAAATAATTCCACTTTCAAAGCTTCAACAATTAGTTTCCTCAGTTACCAAACGTTTACTGAGTGTTGTTAAAAGAAAAGGTGATGTAACACAGTGGTGAACATGCCCTTTCCCAACTACTTTGGCATGTGTTGCAGCCATGAAATTTTAAGTTAATTATTATTTGCAAAAAAAAAAAATTTTTATGAGTTTGAACATCAAATATCTTGTATTTGTAGTACATTCAATTGAATAGGGGTTGAAAAGGTTTTGCAAATCTGTTTATATTTACATTTAACACAATTTCCCAACTCATATGGGAACGGAGTTTGTATTATTATTTTGTTTCTAAATGTAAAACTTTTCCTTTTGGTCTACATAACATGTAATGGTGGTTCTTTGGTCAAAACATTGCATATATTAGACCATCTTCAAGTCGCTTTCTGACAGTCGCTTCAGGATGCGCCGTTTTGTGGGCGGTCTTATTTACAGTACGTAGCTCTACTTCGACACCATCTTCTCCCCGTCATGTTTGTTGTAGCGGTGTAGCGTGCAAGGACGGGAGTGGAAAAAGTGTCAAAAGATGGAGCTACTTGTTTTAATGACATTCAGACTTTACTTAAATAAATAACAACGCAGCATCTCCTCATCCGAGGCTCACTAGTGCAACCACAACGCCCGTGAAAAATTATCTGACCGGAACTCTGTAAAAATAACTAAAGTTCCGTGGGTGAATTGTGTAAACCCACTACACCGGTGTTTTTTAGTGCTTCCATATCAAGTCTACTGACACATATAAGTTCGAACTTTACGCTATTTTATATTAGAAATAGGAACAGCAGAGGATGAAAGCCCCATTACAAGAATATAGAGAAAAAGAAGAAGCTTATCGACCACAGTGTCAGCATTAACTACAATGGAGGAAGCGCATACATTTTCGGGATTTTTGGTGTTACCGGGTCGGATAATTTTTCTTTTTCTCTTTCTGTGTGGAGTTTGCATGTTCTCCCCAATACTGTGTGGGTTCCCTGCGATGTGGTGGCGACTTGTCCATGGTGTACACTGCCTTCTGCTCGAGTTTAGCTGGGATAGGCTCCAGCTTCATTCTCCCCTACCGCGACTCCAAGAGGGATAAGTGGTACAAAATGGATGGATGGATGGATGCTATAGAGTAAAAGAGGACAACAAATTGACTGATTGAATTACAGACCTCATTCACAAAGTTGTGCACATGAAGGAAAAGAGGCAAAGTCGTACTGTGAGCGGCCACATTGTTCCCACATGTGTTGTTCCTTTCTCAGCTACAAACACATCTATCATGTGGTGGCTGGTCGGAGTCAACCATTACAATTTAGCTGGCTGTCTTCAATTTCATTTAATCATTTTCAACACACTTCGCTCAAGCAGTTGGATTTATGTTCCGGATTTCTTCAGAATCATCAATCAGAAAAATGGCATTGGTGTTGCAATGAATGCTCAGTTCAGCTTCTAACGTTTCACATTCTTTGTAAAAAAAAAAAAAAAAGAAGAAAAAATGCAGTGCTTGACGAAGAAAATGTCCCAATTGAGCTTTAAAGTTGAAGTACCCTCTCAGCAGCAGCATCTTTGATATAGCAATAGCTTCTCTTTTAATCTCACTGCACTCTTCATAGATTCTCTCTGCTGATTCGCCGGTTGATTCGGCCTGTCCTTGTTTCACACATGCACCAGTTTGATTGAGTCACCAAAAAGGTTGTGTGCACACAATGACCCTTTGGCACCACATGGAAAAAGATACCGTCATACATACGTATTGCATTATAACCTTAAATTATAATGATAAAATACCATATGTGGTACTTTTGGAGACATCGACCAAACGCCTTTAATATTACCGGGTATCGATTTACATAAAAAGAAACTGTTGCACTTCCCTAGTTGCCCACCTGGCACCGGCTCAAACATTTGGCAGGGAAACAAGCACTTACGCATCACTCAGAGCGGACTCAACCGGTCTGCAATTTTTCATGTCTAATGGAAACTCCACTTTTAAAAATGTGCTCGCTTAATGTAACTGACATTGGCTGGGCCATATGAAAACTACTAATTAGCAATAGTGGCTTTTCAAAGCAATTTCAACATATCTATATTTAGTAAGGAAAACTACAAGTAAGATGTGCAATAAAGAGCTGTTGTTTAATACAGTAAGTACAATTTTCATAGCGTAAACAATAAGTAAGGCGGAACATAAAACAAGACTGACACTTTCAGCCTAATGGCAAAGACTACTTCCTGGCTAGGCACTGTAGAGCAGGGGTTCCCAAACTTTTTGACTGCGGGGCCACATTAGGTTAAAAGAATTTGGCCATGGGACGAGCTATCTATTTGCATACATATATTAAGGGTGTGCATCTCTACCGTAAATGACGATCCAATATGAATCTAGATCAGGGGAGCCCATTACGTCAATCGCGAGCTACTGGTCGATCACGGAGGGTGTGTCACTTGATCGCTAGCCAGGCATTAAACAACTTAACCTAAAAATTAGCCATCATCAATCTTCACGATGACGTCACTTCCGCCACTTCCGCCACTTGACATTGGCGTCACCTCAGGATCTTGTGAGATGATGGTTGGCTGCTGCAAGCTCAGTATTAAGACAGAAAGACCGTCAGGAACGCGAGAAACACTTTTTATTTCAACAGACACTCCCGCCATACTTGCTGTCAAAACCCTAAAGACCGACGGCACAGTTCTTGTCTTCACAATAAAAGTGCTGCTCTATTCTGCCTGCGCTAACAAAATAAGAGTCTTAGAAAGCTTGTGCACGCAAGCTACCATGCTACGGAGTTTGCCGTCAATGGGCCCCATTCAGCAATAAGTTCCTAACTTGTAAGTGATTTCCTAAAATCAGTCCCTTCAAATTCACGACGTGTTCTTGAACGGCCCAATTGTTCCCACCTGTTGTTCTTAAGTTGCTGAATGCCAAATGGTTAGCGCGTGCGCGTTTATCATAATTTGCATATACACACGCCCTAATTTCCCCAATATGCATATGTAAACACCCTCAATTCTGTAATTTGCATTGGTAAACACCCGTAATTCCCCATATACAGTAAGGACACCATTCCGTCAGAAAAGCTGAACATCAAACACACGGAGAAAACAAACAGATTACAGAAGAGAAATTGGTATTATCCCACGAAGGAAATATATAATGTGAAAACGTATGTTTAAGAAAGGGGGGACTGCTGAGGTAGCCTAAAGCATTAAAATTAATATTCGTCACTTTGGGCAAATAGGTCTACATGGTTGCGAAATATGCTCTCCCTCCTCAGGGCATGATCTGTGGCATCTTGCAGTAGCAGCAAAAGCATTGCCATTGTGTGAGTTGAGACTTTCAAAGAGTTACCAATCACTAAATCAATGCCCTGGTAGTTGTGTCTATCTATCTATCTATCTATCTATCTATCTATCTATCTATCTATCTATCTATCTATCTATCTATCTATCTATCTATCTATCTATCTATCCATCCATCCATCCATCCATCCATCCATCC